>NC_040026.1:7273880-7340890 GCF_000972845.2 Larimichthys crocea
AAATTACAACACCATATCAGCAGGAAATAAAAAAACACCAGACAAAAATCTCATCACGCCATAGGACTGCTCTCCTTTAGGGTTAGGATATCAGTAGGACATATATACAGCAGACTCGTGCGCCTTGGGGTGGGGGGGTGGTTAGGAAGATCATAGACATATCTACACAGACTTCCTTTAGTTAGGATAGATCATAGACATATAAACAGAACGCCTACAGTGAGCAGGTTGGTCCGTTGCCTGCGATACGTTAAGCGTCCGCCATATTGGATGTGGCAGATCTGCCCGTAAACTAATACAAGCAGGCGTTTTAGCTATGGGCAATGTGGGCGACCGCCCAGGGCTTTCAAGTTAATGCCTCTTATACACCCATTCACAACACTAATTATCTGGGAAACAAAGCTTACTTGGCCACATCCAAAATGGCGGCGTCGGTGACGTACAATTCACGCTCAAAAAAGGTTTATGGGTCAGCCGCCACCCGGAAGTAAACAATCGCTGTTAATTTTTTTTAACGCGTTAATTGTTTAAAATTAATCGACAAATGAGCGCGTTATTTTGACAACTAATATATATATATGATGTGTTGTGTAGTGGTATGATATATATATTGTATATATATATATATATATAATATATATGATGATAGTGCAGTTCAGGAAATTAAACCTTTGAATATATTGAATGAAAACTTTGAATATATGGAGTGAACCTTGAATTATGAATGAAGTCTGAATATATGGAATGAAACTTTGAATATTGAATGAAACTTGAATATATTGAATGAAGTCTGAATATATTGAACGAAACCTTGATATATTGGAATGAAACTTGACGGACGTCAGACTTCACGGCATCTTGTGTAACGTGTGGATGCTGATAGCTAAAAGGAGTGACAACGAGTCAGTCCGCTCACAATCTCGTGCAGCAATATAACTATGAGGACATCATTAACACTGCGTGTACGGGCCAAAATCCCGCCGATACCCCTGATCAATACCGTTTTCCTGACAAGGAAGCTCGCTCCTTTTTTAACGTGGCAGACATAAAACAGGCCCAACAGCTGTTTATCAGGCCAACCTCAGCATGCCTTCAACCTCACAGGAGTGCCCCACAACACCCAGTGCAGGCTCGGACTGGCAGTCTGTGCTACCGGGCAAATGCAGATGGGCCGGTCCATCTCGGCCCACATTTGGGCCGGTGGCCTCCGATGTTTTTTTGTAGCATGTTATTTGTTATTTGTAGCCTTTGCGACTTGCCCAGCAGCCCAAAATGGACTTGCGGCCCATTTGCATCCATTTGGAATAGGCTTTGGGTTGCACTGGCTAATATCAGTTAATATTTGTCTCTTCATGACAGGTTTAGAAGTTACGATTTACACCTTCCCTGCCCCCCCAAATGGATGCGTCCATGCAGCCGCTAGGTTTATGTGAAACCGAAACAGGGATAGACTCATATACATCTATAGATAAACTTCATACTGTATGTTGCACGAAGTTTATACAATAAATTATGGACGAGCAGAAGGTTCTAAAAAGAGGAAAGGAAGAACAGAGAAAAATCCGAGTTAAGATGCGGAAAAGGGCCACACAGGTCCGGGAGTCAAACCTGTGCCCCCACAGCGAGCCTTCACTATAGGGTGCGGCTGCTTAAGGCTACCGAGCTAAACACAGATTCCTCCAAGATGGGCCGGTCCCGAGAAAAATTCCAGGGCCGGATTTTGTTCCTAGTCCAACCCTGACTCAGTGTACAATCTCCACCCATACACAAGAAAGGGTCCAAGACACTGTATGGTAGCTTGATACAGTTTTCAGGTGATTTAATGAAGGTAAACACAGTGAATGGCCCGTGCGTAATGGCACTTGCTCTCTGACGCGGCACTTCTCCGGGACTGGAGGAGCTGCTGCGGCTACAGGATTTCATGAACTGAAAGAGAAGCTCTTCATAAATTGTGTTAGATACAATAAAATCACCCACATCATAGACCAATGCAGGTGAATATTTAGTTTAGTATTGACGTATTTTATGATCCGCGACACATTGTCAGCTTTGGGCACACTACTCCCACACAGCGGACTGCGGACAGACAGACAAATGCATAATGAGATTATGGCGAACTTTATGCCTGTTGTAGCTGCCACGGTTATAATTGAGAGCAACTTTTTAAGGAGGATTTCGGCACGCATTCGCCAGTGTATTTATCATGTCCTCATTGTTTAATATCGCTGCAACTAGATTGTCTTTCGCTTTTACAGACAGATGGCTGCAGGCACTGCCGCGAAGTCGGACGTCATGAAGTTTCTTTTTATATATTCAAGGTTTCATTCAATAATTCAGAGTTTCAATCAATATATTCAAGGTTCACTCCATATATTCAAAGTTTCATTCCATATATTCAGACTTCATTCAATATATTCAAGGTTTCATTCAATATATTCAGACTTCATTCAATATATTCAAAGTTTCATTCAATATATTCAGACTTCATTCAATATATTCAAGGTTCACTCCATATATTCAAAGTTTCATTCCATATATTCAAAGTTTCATTCCATATATTCAGACTTCATTCAATATATTCAAGGTTTCATTCAATATATTCAGACTTCATTCAATATATTCAAAGTTTCATTCAATATATTCAAGGTTCACTCCATATATTCAAAGTTTCACTCCATATATTCAAAGTTTCATTCAATATATTCAAAGGTTTAATTTCCTGAACGGCATGCCATAATTTTATATATATATATCAGATATAAATATATAGATATATATATATATATATATATATATATAGATATATATATATCATATATATATAGATATATGTGTGTGTGTGTGTGTGTGTGTGTGTGTGTGTGTGTTAGTATAGTTATGTAGTGTATGTATGTGTGTGTGTAAAATATATATAATATATATATATATATATAATATATATATATCTATTATATAATATATATATATATATATATACACACACACACTAGTGTTCATATCACTAATAGACTAATTCTACATTATTATCATGGTTTTAAAAAGCAGTTCCATCACCACTGAGAAAGTACATTCTAGAAGAATGTTCTGTGTGCATTTCTTTACAAGCTTCTAATGTAAAATGAATATACTTGCTTACTTGCTTGCTAACTTTAACTTTAAAAGACTTTAAAAGAGAAGAAGGTGTGTAACTTTCTAGTAGCCAAGAGTGATCCTTGTTAGAAACAGCAATAGCAAAGCTATAGAAAAGACAGTCTGCAGACAGACACAACAGTGACAGCAATCTACAACTAGTGTGAGTATGTGTGTGGTTGTGGGTGTGTCTGTGTGTGTGTCTGAGTATAGTCATTCTGGTATATCTTCAAATGAGATCAGTGCTTATTGACTGAACTCTCTTATCTCTAATCTGTGGGGTAAATTGCCTCGGTTACTGCTTCTCTTCACACTCCCCTTTCTTCCTGCGTTACTTACTCCCCTCTTTACGATCACATCAGACACAGCAGGCACAGATGCTATTTACTGGCGTGTGTGTGTGCGTGTGTATGAGAGAGAGAGAGGCAGTGAGATTCTGAATACTTGGGTGTATTAGAGTGTTGCCTGTGTTGATTTTAGCACAGGTTTCCTCAGCAGTGCATAAAATGTGCATGTCAAGGCTAGGCTATTAGCTTGATCATATTTGTGGCTGATCAGCCTTTAAAATTCACATACAGTTTTGGTATTGAGTCCAATGACACACCTACAGTACATAAATTCCAAATGGAGATGGTGGTGATGGTGATGATGACAGGCTGCTTATTTAAACATTGTTAATACTGTGAAATATAAAGGTTTGAAGCTGCTAGCCAAGATTTCACATTTTGTTTTGTGTGTCATGTGATTATAATTTTATTGTGCTAAATATATACATGTCAATCACATAATTTGATTTCCTTATAGTGCGCCTGTAATTTGTTCTCCAGATTGACCAGCAAGCCTTATCAGTTTTTGGTGTGTGTCAAACCCATTATTCATTTCTTATTTTATTCACTTTGCCCTTTGCTGAACTTCCAAGGCTGGGCCTTTCAACAGTTTTTTGGCTGGTGGTCTGTTTTTCTTTATACATAAACTCCTGTCATTGGAGATTAGTCAAAGTGATTATATTGACCAAATTAAATACATCCATCCAATTAAAAAAACTGGGCTTAGAAACTTTTGAATTCTTCCGCAACCCCGTCTGTGTATAAACCAGATCCAGTACCCAGCCAGCGTAGGGAGCCAGTATAACAGTTATCTCATGGTCTTGATAGAATGTTGAGGTTATTAGGTTTATTAGGAAAGTCTTTCTGTTCTCTGAATGACACTCCAGGACTTGAGATGTGTGTGTATGCATGTGTAACTGATCCATTCATCCACTGCCTCCATTGCTCTTTTTGTATTTTGTTTTCTTTTTTTCCTGGTCTTGAATTTGAGGGTGACCACTGAAAACTAATAACAAAGCAAGTGAAAGATCTTGTGTTTCCATTGAGGAACCCATTTTCCTTTACTTGATGTCCAATAAGATGGTCTGAGATGTTTTTTGCAGAAATACAGTATATAAATATATACATATTTCAATATCAATAAGCAGGCTACAAAGTTTTACAAACCTAGTCATGTCAGAAAATATACATAACTGTCAACCAAATTATGATGGAAAATAGACATTCACCATTATTATTTTATGAAAAGGCAGATTTATCTGTATTTTCAGACATTTAATTTTTTTTTAAATAATAAACAGTTTGAATAATCAAACAATAATTTGGCAGCCCCTATCTGTGGCTCAACTGCGGCTCTGATATGTTGTGGCTGTATCCTTTTGATGGCTTTCTGAATTGGACAAAATTTGATTCATGAAGCTTTATCATGGGATGGTCTCAAGATGTGTAACAACTAAGTCGAAGAAACACACCATTTTTTTCATCTGCTCAAAAGTTGGATTATTGCAGGGAATGAGGAGACAGAACAGTGAGAAGTGAGTGGGAAAGCTTTCTCCTTCAAAGCCATTCGGCAGTGATGGGATACCTCCTGCCACTGGCACAATGCCAGTGATCAATGGACTCTAACACACTGCTGCCCATTTAGCAAAGGCTGCCATAGCTCCTGCTTCACACCCTGCTATACATCACTTCCTCCAGGATATTACAATACATCACTTCCTGGTAGCCATTTTGTTGCAGTTTCACCTCCTTTAGGCTGAACAACTTCGAGTCCCATTAAGTCAGTCTGAAACTCAGCTCCAGATATTGGCTGAAAGGAGCCAGTACTCTAAAGGGGTGAAATGGCTGTATTGTTTACTCAATATATCCAATCAGATATTTGTTGCTCAAACTAGAAATTTCTGAAAGTTAATACTTCTAACGCATATAGGAGCTAATTGAAATAATAAAGGCAGGGAAATTAGATGAAATGAAAGTTAGCACAAAAGGCCACCCTGAAAGGAGCTGAGTTACAGATACAAAAGAAAGGGAGAAATAGAAGAAAGATTCTATTTCAACTCTTTCCTCACTTTGTTCACATTGACTACTGTTGTCTTTTTTCCACTACAGATAGGCCAATGCAAATACATTCAAGTCAACACAGAGCAACAAACTGTTCCTTTCCAAAATAAGTACAATGCATTACATCAATAAATGACGTGCACACTCTGTAAACAGGGAAGCAACTTGAGAGATTCTTGTGTTTCAGGGTCACGTTTGCCACCTGGAAGCATTTTGTTTTTAGTTTTCCATGAAGAGCGTGAAGATGGATATTTAGTGATTTTCATTTGTTGTTTTTTTGTCTGTTTTGCGGGGAAGGAAAGGGGGCGTGTCTTCCCTCTTTTCTAGTAGGGAGTGAAGCGACTGCACCCTCCTCTGTAAAGGCTAGCCTGCAACATCAAAGATGAAAAAGCTCCAATCAGTATGCAGTGTAGAACTTTTGTTTGTAATATTAATATTAAAATTAACTCCTCTATCCTCCAAAGAACAATTCCTCCTTTCCCCTTGCCTCTTGTTAAATTTAGGCTGATTTTGTGCACAAGGTATTTAGGCAATATGTGAAGAGAAAGCATGGTATCACGTTTTTTTTTTTTTTTTTTTAATCAGAGAAAACACTGACACAACAGATTTCAGCCATTGTGTTAATGTCTGGATGCCACATTAACCACCTTAAAAATGCTAGTGGGCAAACACTTGCCATATAAAAAGTAGGGTTTAAGCTTAAGCCAGTATGATTTTGTGGACTCAATTTTTTATGAATTGTTCTGGATATTTATATATAAGAAAAGACAAGAGGCAGTTCTCAGTGAACTAGCTCTTAGGAAGTTTGAACTTACACTACACTCATTTGGACTGTGAAGGTGATATCTCCGCTGTAACTCACATAACTCATGATTGCTTTTGACAGCAGTATGAATTTATCCTTGAATCTAATTATAATAAAATCTTAACTTTTGATAAAAAGGGAAAACAGATTTTGTACTCAGGTTTTGCAATGGTCATACACAGCTTGTATCTAGTATCTATCAATCCTGTGTTTGTGATTACTTTGTTTTAAGTCAATATGCCATCCCGTTTGCCTCATCTTTTGATTTTTGTGGTGCATGCCACCAGTCGTGAAAATTTTTGGGGAAACAGCATAAGTTAAAATAAATCAACTTTGACTTTTGGTTTCACACCAGTCTGTCTCCTGGATGAAAATCTGGGTGTGTTTGACCCATCCATCAACTCAAAACTTTGACTGTCTTTATACTACATTGCCTTTCTTCCTACTGTCATAATTAACATGGCCACTAGATATCACAGCTCAATCAACATAAATCTGGATCATAGTTAGCTGCCTGCAACTAGGCCTATGGCTTGTTTCACATGTAAGTCATGTGAAAAAAGCAATAGGCCTACATTTTTTCATGGCAATTTTTAATTCTTGCTTTACACAATATTGATGACAATGTAACCTGGAACATACAGGGCTCTGGTAAGCTTTGAAAATTGATTTTTTGGATTTTCAAATTTGTAGGCCTCAGTCCTAACCCGTGCTGACTCAAGTAAGCCTTTATACAACTTTCTTAACTTGCAGTAGTACCTAAAGCATACTGATTTGAAAAATTCCCCTTCAGTGTTAACCAATATCATGGTTACTGAAAAAATAAACATTACGAACTTTCCGCCTCATTACATAAAGGACACATTACTTCCTCCATTGACAATAAATGTTGGCATTGGACATAAATCGTGAGATGCATTGTAGGATACTACAGAGGGGTGAGGGGACTGTGATGGCCATGTAGAACCTCACCAACTCAGAGACTTGGTGATATATTATTCCCCACAAAGCTTGCATCCAGTCAGATTTCCACAAGACAACCTAGTTTAGAATATCTTATTCCATATACAGCTAAAAGCCTATTTTAGCCTAGACTGTGCTCATCTGGAAAAAAAATAAATAAATCACTTATCAAACACATGATTCTACCCTAATCAGTTTTTATCATCATTATTACATCTGACAAGTTCTGACTTGTTTTGTTTAGGGCTACAGCTCAGTAAGTAAGGCATGACTATGTTTGAGATGAATTTATTGTTGTTCTTTTAAACTGAATATCAGGGATAAACATTTGTTGCGATGGGTTTGAATATGGGAGGATGGGGAAAGGGAGGAGTAATTTGAAGACAAAATAGAAAAAAGTGTAGCACATTAAGTAGGAAAACACAGGCCACTGTTTTAATTAAGTAAATGAAGAGGAAAAAATGGTGTAATTAATGAAGGCTTTTAGCTAGCAGCTGTACTAAAGGAGGAAAGGGGGTATTTACGGGACACATGGGAGGAGTAGGGCTTTCGATTTCCATCACCACAAGCACATCAGCACGCAGCATCAACTCTATCTAGAATCCAAGATGCTGCACCAAGCAGCAGCACCAGCTGCAGCCAGTTTGCTACCAAAAACTTTAATTACCCTTCTTCTACTTTTCATACTTTTGTGGTCTATCTTTCTCTCTTTCTGCTTTAATCTCCCACAGCACGTCGAAACATGTACTGTATGGTCGTTAATCTTTGGAGGAAGTCCCTACCCACATCCATGAAAAAAAAACAAATTGCACTTCTCTTTCTACCCCATATTCTGGGGTGCTCTCTTTCTTACTTTAGGAAGATTTTTTTCATCTTTGATGTTAGCTGCAAAGCTAGCTAAAAACAAACATTAACCATTCGACTATCTCCCCTTGCAAAATCTGAGACTGATTGCTGTGGGGAGGGATTATCAATCTTTATTGGATTTCAAGCAAGTAGCTTTAGGCCAATACAATATGGGGAGTTTGAGAATAAGTCAAAGTCCCCTTTTCATTTACTGAAGTGCCAATAATTCACATTAAACACTAGAAATCGATAAATTATTTGATTTTAGTTAATAATGTATTCATTTATTGTTAGTATTTTACTTAGTACTGAAGTTCATCTGAATAGTTCAGTAGACCTTGTGTGGTGTAAAATGGGTCCTGTAAAGTTAAACAAGCATATGTCCAGGTGACCCAGTTCATCATGATACCACATACAGCCTGGTACAATATTCAAACAGTCAGTAGCTAAGAAACAGGAAACAGACTCACCATAGTGCCCACACTGTACGTGGCTGCAGGACCAATCGTATGGTGATATGGGTCTGCTGTTGCATAGACTCTGCCATAACTATAGAGGAAAAAAAGAAAAAGTAAAAAAAAAAAAAGTAGTGTTTACTATGACAATAAAAACAACCTACAGTTGCTTCTCCAAGATTTCAACAACAAACAGACAAATGTAGCTTAACACAATCTGTAGATATATTGTGAATACTATTTAGCAAATATGACAGTATCCCTCCCGGGAATTGTATTATTGTATTTGACTTGGGTTTAGATCATTCCTAACTCAGATTTGGACATAATTTAAAAACTCTGTGAAGGTGCCTTAACAGCAGTACAAATTAAGCAATGGATTGCACCGATGGTCCAGTCTCTTGGTCCTTTAAGCTACAACATCAAGTCAGGGCTGGATCATCTTGCTGGGTGACCCAGGAGCAAATCTGTGAGCCCCTACTGACTGCCCATTATACTACCTTCTTTGTATCGCATTTAAATACTCATTCAAGCACAGTGCCAATAAAGTTTGGACACACTTCTCATTCAAATGTTTTTCTTTATTTTTCACTTTCTACATTGCAGATTAATGCTGAAGTAATCAGAACTATGAAATAACACATGTGGAAATTAGTAGTAAACAAAAGATGTAAACAAACCAGAACATGGGTATATGGGATGGGTGAATCAATTAAGAGTTTGCAAAGCTGTCATCAAAGCAATAGCTGGCTACTTTGAAGAATAAAAAATATACAATATATTGTTTTTTTTCTTCTTCACTTTTTTGGTTAACGCATAACTCCATGTGTTATAGTGTATTCTGTGTTCATCTACAATGTAAAGAAATAATAAAAATAAAGACACATGGCAAGGTTTGCTGAGCATAAATTAGTTTGTAGAGTTTTTGTTAATTATTGATAAATATATTTGTATAACAGATTAGACATAATAAAGGTTTAACATCTAATAAAAAGATAAAGGTTATAAAACTAGGTCCAGCATTGTGTTAAAGACCATGCATCCACAGCCAATTACATTTAGTAATAGGTATGATTGTGGGTGGAGCTTACATGCCAACCAAATCATTTCCCCCTACACTTCCCGTAGAACATATGTTATTGTGCACTTATCACCTGATAACAGATTAAAACACTTCTGCAGCTCTGGAGGACATTTTTATATATGACACAGTAGATTCACAATCAGACTCACATTTTGACCTTTTGCCCATATATAAAACTGTATGGATTTGAATTAGTACAAATCCAAGGGGAGTTTAATCAATTGGAAAAGACTGTTTTTTTCCCCCCTTGTTTCCCCAGCTTCAACTACTAAACCATGGCTTTGATTGAACATATTTGATAATGGATAAGGAGTGCCAAACAACCACAATGAGTATGCATGAGACACAAGGCATTGGGTCTTCGATTTTAACTGAGGTCCGGGAGAGAGATCTATAGTCATTTCCCCCTCTCACTCACTCTAAGGACAGACCCATTGGATGAAAATGCAATCGATGTCTCCCTATAAATGTACGTTGTAAAGGTGTGAGTATGTGATTGCAATGATTTGTTTTACCCATTTCAATTTATGAGAAAAAGAGGACAAGTGTTTTATCTTCCACATGATGGGGAAGGATTGCGATAAAAGTAACGTCAGCCAGAGAGGAAAAATAAAGAAAAAGATGAGAAAAGAAGTTTGCAGAGTGATAAGAGTAGTACATGACTGGTGTGGGAGAAAAGGGAGAAAAAAATTTATTTGGAGTGGGGAAACAGAGACAGACGGCACTGTGAAAAAAAATTTACTGATTGGCAACTTTTGTGATAATCGTAATTTTTCATGCAAAAACATTTCATGGTTCCAGCTTCACAAATGTGAGGATCTGCTGTGTTTCCTTTTTATTACTTTAATAATTTAAATGTATTTTTAAAATAATTTTTAGGTTTGTACTATTTGGTTGGACGAAATTGTTCTTGTGATGGTGTCACTTTGAGATCTGGGTTAATGTAGTGGCCTTTCTGACTACTTCAGTAAATGTTATTAGTAATAAAATTAAATTAGCTATAAGCGCAGTGGTGGTGGACAGAAGGCTATTTCAGCAACCCAGCAATAGTGGCTGACCTTATTTATTTTATTCACCAATTTAGATCTTTATTTGCATTTGGCAAGTGACAAGTGCTAATTTTGGGCCCTGCTCACTGCCATATCCCCCTGTATCTCTGCCTGTCTCCTGAGGCTTATTTCCAGTCTTTTCACCAGCACTGGCTTGGAACTAATCCCCTCCCTCAGCACCCCTCTCTTTTTTCATTCTACCCCTCTATCCCTCTTTCCCTGATGGCACCAGATCTCTTTATTTATATTCCTCTCTTCCTGTCGTATTTATTTATTCTCCTCTAAAAGTAAAGGGAAGCCAATGTAGGTCTGGAGGGCAAAGATAAGAGGCTTGCCTGGGTTGGGTGCACTACTACAGTATGTATTAGTGTATTACAGAGGGAGACCTCAGGAAAGGGTGGCAGTGGGCATATGTGAGGGGTCAAGGGAAGGAGGCAGGGTTAGTGTTTAGGCATGTAAATAACAATTATTTTAATCAATGATCAATCTTTATACTGTATATTTTTTTAATCAGTCTCAGTCCCTGACACATGGATTTCTGGATTCAGCATGACACACCCTTTAGTCAAATGATTGGTGAAATCATTTATGTTCCAAACATACGCAAATAAATGTTCATAAATCTGTTTAGAAATCATAAAACATAGATGTTTTCTTTATTATCAATAATAATCCAGTGATTATTCACTCATTACAGAGGGGTTTACTACACACCTAAAAACAAGCCACAGCATGTAGGTACAACACTGACCAGCACCATTTAGTGTCCGGATGATGCAGGTTCTCTGTCTCTGATTTTTTTCTGTCTGACTGAGGATAGACAAGACACGGCCATAACACATTTCGCCTTGATTTTCAGGATGATAAATTCTGCTCCATGTAATGTAAAATTTGTTGTCTGTATAGGAGTGTGACAACATCAGTGCCTCTCAAAATTCAGAGATTTTTTAACTAGAACGCCCTGAGACCGGCTCTACAAAAAAAGCAAAGCACTGAAAAAAGACACAGTGCTTTTTCCTCTAGGTCGTAGCATGCTGCTGCTTGTGCTCAAAAAAGCTGATGCTTTTATCCAAAGCGACTTGCACAAAAAGTGAGACAATCAAGGTACAGTGCGGCCAAGACATGTTCTACACACACAAGTACTGTGACGGTTATAGAGGGGATAGATTTTGCATTTATTGTCCTTATTTGAGTCATCACAAAATACTATAAAAGTATACTACAAAAACAATAAGTATAAATAAATAAATAAGTATATTGTAGGCCTATGTAAGGCATAGCGAGTGTGACATAAGCATGTTAATAAAGGTCAAGTCAAAACAGAACAAAAACATCCAAGAAATTAAAGTTTTGGATTATTTGCAAATTAGTCTAGTTTAGTTTACTCATAAAAAAGAGTTTCCCAGAGATCGAAGTGAAGACAAAAAACAGATAGCTGTTAAATACTCATAACTGTAACATAATTGGAGGGAGGTTTTTCATTCTTAAATTAAAAAATGATCAGGCTGACTCAACATCAGACATCAGCACAATCGTTTTCCAATTAAAATTAAACAATTTTTGATAAAAGCCGTGATAACTAAAGTTTTTAAGATTTCTCTTGTAAACCAAGTGTGGTTTTCTTTCAGGAATCGTAGCATTCTTAACAGCAGCAATTACACAATGGTCACCATTGCAGAAGACACAGACTGCAGAAAATTTATGTGGAAGATTAGTTAAAATCAGGTCAATTAAAGTGGCCTTCTCTGGGAACTTTGGATTTGGACGAGTAGGGGAGTTAATCAGCTTTGTCAGGTTTAGAGAATCACAAAGAGATTTAAAATCATCAGATACTGGGTTGAGCAAATCCCAGTTAAAATCAACTAAAATAATCTCAGTATAGTTTCGATCTGGATAAAAAGTAGGAGTAGGAGGCCTATTGCATCCTACAACAGTTATACAAAGGCCCTTTGCAATTTCTACTTTCAGAGCTAGGATCATCAGAGCTATCTTCTAATCATCAATAGCAATATCCTTGTCAGGCACAGACTTTGTCAGCCAGGTTTCAGAAATATCAACAATATCAGCAGCTGTTGACTTAACCCATCCTGACCATACCCATTTTAGATAAAATAATATGCATATTAAGATGAATAATGTTTAGACCAGACTGAAATTTAAGATCAGCTGGCATTTAAATGCACTGCACATTTTCAGATAACAACAAAAGTATTAAAATCAACCACCTTTGCTTGACATTATAGGACCATTCCTTATTTGACAACAATTCATTTGTACTGTCCAGATGAGATTTATTTGATTTTTTAGAGAAAACAAATTGTTCAGAAAGAATTAGAAGACTTTAAAGGTAACTCACAGTTCGTAATTCCATGTCATGTGCAAAATGCTTCGGAGTTTGCACAGAGTGAAAATAAACAGAGTGCAGGTGCTTCCGTAGTTTTGACCAAGCAATCTGATAGGTCAACTAAACCAGGGGTTCCCAAACTACTACTACTACTACTACTACTACTACTACTACTACTACTACTACTACTACTACTACTACTACTACTATCCCCAGATGTCAGATGATTTGTCCTTGTTACATGCTGTAATGTTTAGCATGATGCTAATAGACCTTAGCTAATGTTGTTAAAGTCGTTATTAAATATGGCGGCGAGAATTAATTACGAGATTAAAGTCGTTATTAAATATGGTGGCGAGAATTAATTACGAGATTAAAGTCGTTATTAAATATGGAAAGAATTAATTACGAGATTAAAGTCGTTATTAAATATGGCGACAATTAATTACGAGAATAAAGTCGTAAATAGTCTATTCTGTTATTTTAGAGGAGGACAGTTGTTAAAATGAGGGCCGTGGAGCATTTCATGAAATTGTACTTTAGCATATGTAGGAGCCAGATTGGTCATTTTCTGTGTTCATTTATGCCAGTAGGTGGCAGTATCTATTTAGGCCATTGTTTGAGTCTATATAGGTAGGTGGGTTAATCAGCGCACGCTGGGGAATCCATGAGATTTTTGACTGTGCCATGGCGTGTAACGCTGCAGGTCAGAATTCTGTGCTATTGTGAAAGTGAGTACTTTTGAGTCGGCTGTGTGTAGCCTAATAAACCTGCAACATATAATCAGTAATGCTTGGACATTGGCTGTGTTATGCATTTACACCTGCATGCACCTACACCTACACTGGCACGCGTACAAGCCCTTTAAACCACCAGCATGCGCGGATAGTGACAAAGGGCCACTATAGCATAGGTTTCACAAACAAGGAGATACTTAATCTTTTGGCACATCGGCATCACATAGTTACGACGGAGTATTAGGGCCATATTTAACAACGACTTTAATCTCGTAATTAATTCTCGCCATATTTAATAACGACTTTAATCTCGTAATTAATTCTCGCTGCCATATTTAATAACGACTTTAATCTCGTAATTAATTCTCGCTGCCATATTTAATAACGACTTTAATCTTGTAATTAATTCTCGCCATATTTAATAACGACTTTAATCTCGTAATTAATTCTCGCCATATTTAATACCGACTTTAATCTTATAATTAATTCAATCAATTTTTTTTTTAAATGTGGCCCTAATACTCCATCGTAAAAATGTGCTATTTCTAAAAGTTTTTAAATTTTTATTTTATTTCTGAAAATCATCTTGCAACCCCCCCTTACTGCCTCGTAACACCCACTTTGGGAACCAGTGAACTAGACATTTAGAATGTGCTCAAATCAGCGTGACAGCACACCTGACTCATCATTAAACCACTTACCCTGCTAACCCCATGGCAACGTAGCTAACTACTGAAGCTGAAGAAGAAAATGGGCTACACTAGTAACATAAAATGAATCTTTTTGTTGTTCATTTTGATTTGTATGGTGGACTTAGTTTCGATGAATGTTTAAAAGAGCATGAAAAGAAAAAACCAAAGGAGAGATATGTGCCGATGTCAAGTGAGGAGCTTAACCCTCAGTTGGAGTTGTCAAGGAATGAAGTCAGTACATCCCATCTTAATATGTACACTTGAGATCAACATTTAATAAAGTAATAAATCTGAATTTCAAATTTCAATTTTTCTTTAATGAATATTCTGTGTTACAGAGCTGTTAGACTGCCTCATTAATACAGGTGTGCACCTCGTTTGTGTGCAGCACATCAGAGATCAAATATTGTTTGATTGATTGATTGATTGTTTTGTTTTTAAAAAACTAAAGATCGACTAATCTGGAATGGAGATGGATATTTTGTTAAATAAAAACATGTCAGTTTTGGAAATGATCATCAATACATCAATCTTTGTTCAATACATTTTGACTTGTGGACTTTAAAACACTGTTCAAATACAGTCTCAAATACAGCGGTATTACCTTAAAATACATGGGAAGTTCACATCTAGTAACTACTGACTGTTATGGAATTTTCTATCCTTAGGTTACACATGGTGTGGGCCTTGAGTTCCTCGGCAGTATTAATTGTTTGGCTTTGACTAGGTGCCACCATATCTCAACACTGTGGTGGCCGGGGTCGAAGAGGCCTGTTGCTGCCTTCCTAGTCATAATAGATAGCTGGCCATTGATGTTCCATTAACATGAACAGACATCAGTGTCTCCAGACTAGAATGTGTTGACAATAACACCTCCATGGGTAAAGACATTCTCTTTGACTAATTCTGGGCGTATAGTATTTGTGGTGTTATCTTTGGGTTTAAAGTTTATCCACCATCACAAATTCGTCAGAATGCGAGACTGACTCAAGCACTTTAGATGTACTTTGAGAGTGTCTCTAATTCTCCTTGGCCAAGTGTCAATAAATAATACAGCATAAGACATCAGAGGCTCCTGAACACTTTCTTCCCTCCTGATCTCACCATTGACCTTTGACTTCAGCAATTTCTCCACAACACTGACTGAATTGACTGAACTAGAAAAGCAGTTCAGTGTTTATATGTACGGTATTTATTCAGTTTGGGAAACGAACATTAGAAAAGTAGGAAGCATATACATATGAGTCTACTGCTGTGACTTATTGTATTCCAGGTATTAGTCAGACCCCATGTATCTCCATAGAAATGGAGATCAGAACAGAAACTGTGAGCAAACAGAAATGTTTATTTTGAGAAAAAATTCCACTCCAAAACATTTTGATTATATATTTTACTTAAGTTGGTAATTGGAATAATTGCAAGTCACTCACTGTTGTGCCAATAATGACGTTAAAGCACACCCTCTAGTGTAATTTGAGATGCAATTATCCCACTGTGATCAGTCAATCTTAGATCCCACAAAGTTAAAATGCAGAGAAATATAACGCAAATTGTCTCTGTGTGGTGAGGCAAAAAGCCATTTAAGAAAATCACCATGCCCGTAGATCACTGAGGGACGGCGGTGTGCTCCGCCGTCCCTCAGTGATCTACGGGCATGGTGATCACAACCTGGTGTAAACAGACCGGGTGCTGGAGAGTCACCAGACCTGCAGATCACAGAGGGACCGTGGAGATCAACGAGCCGCCACCACTCCGGAAACAATAGCCCGACGCAAAGAGACCCGCTTGCCAATCTCCTTTCAAAGTTGGAAGCTTTTAGCCACAAATAACTCTCAAAGCCAACTGGCAGGCAAAGTTCAAACTTATTTACTTTAATACAAATAGCACAGTTGTTGATAGACAATATTAATATGGACAGAGAGACAAGACAAGTGTGCCGTCTGTGCGCTGCCATTTAGAGTTGGGGGCGCACAGAGTATCTTGATTGAAATGATTAAAATGGTATATTTCATGGTCGTCCTGATTGCCTTTTGCTTCCTCTTACCTGGCATAGTCCAGTGATAGATAGTGGCAACCTAGTCTACGGAAGCGCTTAGTGGTCATGTATTCATACGTGTTATTTTCTCCATGTTCTCATGATAAGTAAATTCTCATGAGATCTCGAGATAACAAGACTTTGTTTTATCTACACTACTCTTATAGCACAAGAGTAAGGACATAATTTTTATGAGATCTCGAGGAATCAAAAGGATAGTAGTACATTATTGCAAGTTCATTCAATGTAGCGATGTCAGAGGAGCAGGAGTATATAGATCAGTATGTCACATCCATCAGTCAGCGTCAGGTCAGCACAGCATGACGTCACATCTCAGGCATCTCATATTGGATTCGTTTTTGAGATCTCAATTTAATTACGTATGTCGTTATCTCTGGAAAGCAAAGCCTTGTTTTCTCAAGATCTTCAGAAAATGAGCTTGTTATATCGGGATAAGAGGATAATTTTGGAATAACCAGACTTTGGCCGGTGTTTGCTCTGTTGCAATGGCACCATGTAGTTAACTGCGAGTTACAGTACGAGCTCTGTGTTTTTAGGGCTTTTTTTAACGACACCAGTCTCCATCCAGTTTGTGTAAACATGGAATTGAAGCTTGGGGTCATTTGCCTTTTTTCTGTCATACTTCATGATACATCAGGTGACCTCTTCAAATAAAGCCAGGGCTCTGTTGTTGTCTACACACGAAAACAGCTGTTAGCATTAGGCAGATATAGACAGCAGACAGCTGAAGACAGACAGGAAAGCAGTGAGATAGAGGGGGGACGACACCCAGCAAAGGAAACATCTGTGGACCACAGGCCGGAGTCAGAACTGGGAGGAAGGACTCTGCTTTTCGTCCGTGGGGAACCCAGTCTACCAGCTCAGCCACCAGGACGTGTATTTATTGATTTATGTAGATTTATGTCCACATTATATATTGTGAGCCGCTGTAACAAGTGAATTATCTTATCATATCTTATCTTAACCTTTCCTGGTCGGCTGTCAGACAGTGGTCGAGCAGCACAGGGGAGATGCCATTTTTACCAACTTCACTTCCCACAGCAGTGAAATGACACTAGAGAGCTCTGGAGTTGACTTTGAGACACAGTTGTCTTTTATTTAATTATGTACTGTAACACACACTCTGCATTTCTTTAGAAGCAAACTTCTCCTGTTAACTTGCTCTGTTGCTCCGCCACACACACACACACACACACACACACACACACACACACACACCCTTTCACTCTGCTCGTCCCTGCCACTCACTCACTCTTGCTTGACCATTCACACCTTACGCACACATCTTACACACTGCTCTATTCCCCAAAGGAACTACACTACTCTTGTAACACAAGAGTAAGGACATAATTTCCATGAGATCTCGAGGAATCAAAAGGATAGTAGTACATTATTGCAAGTTCATTCAATGTAGCAATGTCAAAGGAGCAGGAGAATATAGATCAGTATGTCACATCCATCAGTCAGCATCAGGTCAGCACAGCATGACGTCACATCTCAGGCAACTCATATTTGGTTCGTTTTTGAGATCTCAATATAATTACGTATGTCGTTATCTCCGGAAAGCAAAGCCTTGTTTTCTCAAGATCTTCAGAAAATGAGCTTGCTATATCTGGATAACCATATTATCAAGATAACGATAGAAATAACTTCTCATAACGGAAAAACAAAGGAAATGTAATGTATGAATGCATGACTGCTTAGGGCTTCTGTACTAGAACATGTGTACACTGTGGAGAGACAGAATAGAGTCTTTTAGTTCCCAGCCTGTCTATTTTGTATAAAACCTCTTTTATCCTATAATAAATAAAACTCCACCTCCCAGCCTCTGCCCAATCTCCTCTCAACTTCACTACATTGCCCCGGCTTCCCTTTAAATCAGGAGAGCTTAAAAAAAACAGTGAGAGAGACACAGTATTAAAAATGAAACAGGGAGAGAGTGAGCGTGAAGAGGGATATACTACACATTGTCCAAAGAGAGAGGATGGAAAAAAGAGTGAAAAAGAAGGATGTGAGAGGAGAAATGGAAAGGGAATGAAATAAGTCTTGTAGAGAGAGACATGCCCTCTCACCTGCTCTGCTCGTCTTCTGTGTTCTGTTCATAATTCTCCTGAGCACACTGTTCGCTCCTTGCCTCTGATAAATCTTACATTATCAGAGGCCTACAGGCTCCTGCTGTGGCTGTTTCTTATCAGGTCTGACATGCTCAATCTCCCTAAGATTAGCTCCCCAAGCACCTTCACAGACTCACACACACACCTAGAGAGCAATAGTAGCAGGGATGTGCAACACTTACACACACAGGCACACGTTTTTCTATAAACACATATCACTTTTGATCTGGAGGACTCACTAGCAGACTGCAGGCTCTCGGAGGGCTGAGGACAGCTGCACAGGGAGGAGAGCAGCAGTCCTTGGCAAGGGCAGGAGAAAGGGAAGGGAGGGTAAGGTACAAGGTCCAACAGGTTCAAGAATCAGAGGTGAGGGGGTGACAAGGAGCTCTGAGGGGGATGACAGTTGAAAGATGGAATGGATCAAATGGTTTTCTCCCCTGTCTGCTGTCTTTGGCTCTGTTTACACAGACTGATTTTACACAAAAAACAAATGGACCGGAAAAAAAAACTATTGGCACCCTCAACTTAATATTTGGTAGCACACTCTTTGGAAAAAGTAATTTAACTCAGTCTCTAATTGTAATTTATTTATTTCAAGACAGGGACAGCACACAATAAAACATTAATCTTGTACAACAAGAGAATATGCATTGTGCCAAGTTCCAGCAGATTGCTATTTTCCACCTGTGGTCCCTGGGCAGGTTGATGGAATGTTACATAGACAATTAGTATAGGAAAACAAAAAGAAAGAAATTATTAAGTGAAATAACAGGACAAGGCCAATAATAATAAAGAAACAATATATAAAATAGATAAATAGAAACATGGAAGCAGATTCAACAGGACAGGGACCCTCAAAACATACTCACTCACTCACACCCACACACACACACACACACTCAGTTCATAAATGTGTACACTCTTGTCTTGACAGTAGCCAATCGCTTTGCAAGATGTGAAAAGGCATGGTGAGTTTTACATGATGTCAGTTGGCAGAGTATTCCATTGAGTCATGGCAATGCAAGAAAATGAAGACTTCCCAAATGTAGTTTTGGGTTGGTACACTACACTCACCCCTTGTAACAGATCTTGTTGTTCTTGTTGACTTCTCAGAGCAGAGTACAACACATTTATCTATCTATAACCATTAATGAGTTTCTTACACCTCTGTAGTGGAGTTCTGGACCACTCTTCTTTTGCCAACTGCTCCAGGTCTTTCAGATTTGATGGGCTTCTTCTCCCAAACACTGTTTTGAGATCTTTCCACCGATGCTCTATGGGATTTATACTTGACCTCATTGCTGATCACTTCAGAACTCCTCTATTCATTTTTGTGTGCTTTTTGAAGTATGCGTTGGGTCATTGTGCTGACCTCTGACGGAGACCCAGCTTACTAACACTGACACGTTGCACCCCAGAATTCTTTGGTAGCCTTTAGATTTAATAATTCAATGCACACAAGACATCCAGTGCATTAAGCAGCAAAGCAACCCAAAAACATGTGAACATCCATCAAATCTCACAGGAAGTGATTGATTTCAGTGTGCTACTAAATATTAAGTTAAGGGTGCCAATAATTATCTGGTCCATTTTTGGAGTTTTGTGTAAAATATCTCAGATTTGGCTATATATAATAAAGAGCAATGACAGTTTTATAAATCAGTAAAATCACCTTGCTTTCCATGGTAATTACAGCGGGTAAAATAAGTATTGAAAACATCACCATTTCTATCAGTAAACATACTTATAAAAGGTGCTATTGACATGAAATTTTTACCAGATGTTGGTAACATTAATAGGTTACTTACTTATTTATACAAAGAAATCAAAACAAACAGGTTCAGAAATTAAGTTGTGTAATAATGTGAAATGACACAGGGAAAAAGTATTGAACATGCTTACTGATATTTATTTAATACTTCATACAAAAGCCTTTGTTGGTAATGGCAGCTTTAAGACGCACGTATGGAGAAACTAGTTGCATACGTTGCTCATTTTAGCCCATTCTTCCACAGAAACAGTCTTCAAATCTTGAAAGTACTGTGGGACTCTTCCATGAACTCTGATATTTAGTTCTTTCCATATATTTTCCAATTGGATTTAAGTCAGGTGATTGGCTGGGCCATTCTAACAGCTTTATTTTCTTTCTCTGAAACCAATTAAGTTTCCTTGACTCTGCGTTTGTTATCATTGTCTTGCTGAAATGTCTGCCCTCACTTCATGTTCATCATCTTGGTAGATGGCAGATTTTTATCAAGAATGTCATTTCTCCATTCATCTTTCTTCAATTATTCCGCACACCATGGTGTTCTCACCTCCAAACTTCACTTCTGGCATGGTGTATTTGGGGCGATAAGCAGTGAATTTTGTCCTCCAAACATGGTGTGTATTAAGGTATCCAAAGAATTAAATTTGCTGTCAGAAATCGCGGTGAGGATCACCTGGTCGTGGCCAGTTTATGGTGAAATTATGTTCTTTCCACTTTAAGATTATGGCCCCAACAGTGCTCACTGGAACATTCAGAAGTTTAGAAATCCTTCTGTAACCAATGCCATTAGAATGTTTTGCAACAATTGTGAATGTCTTGAGAGAGCTCTTTAGTTTTACCCATCATGGGATACTCCTTGTGTGACACCTTGGTAATGAGACACCTTTTTATAGGCGATCAATTTGGACTGAACCAGCTGATATTTATTTGCACTGACAAGGGGCAGGATGGCTTTGTGATTACTGATAGATTTTAGCTGGTGTCTTGGCTTTCCATGCCTTTCTCCACCTCCCTTTCTTTATGTGTTCAATGTTTTTTCCCTGTCATTTCACCTTATTACACATAACTTATGTGTAATTACCTATTTGTTATTGTTATTATTATTATTTGTTTTGGTTTCTTTGTATGTATGGATTACTTGGGTTGTTACCAACATCTGGTGAAAATTCAATAGCACCTTTAGAAATATGTTTACTGAGAAAAATTGTGATGTGTCCAATACTTATTTTACCTGTGTATGTCTGATAAGAGAAACATTTTATGAACAACCATATATCCATTCTGAGAACTTCTAACAGAGTACACTAATAGTCTAATACATGCCAACTAGAGTCACATATAAATAGCACAGTGCTGAAATGCCACATTTCTGAGATAGATAGCATTCAGCTTTTTTCTTTTTTATCTGTACTTTTCCAATTGTAATTGTGCAATTACTGTATATAGTTTACCCTCTTTTACATTTCTTTATCAACGGTGCTACTATACTACAGGGATCATAGTTAGTGCTAAACTAAAACATGTTTTTATGCAGAAAATATTTTGACAGTAACAGTTTAGAGCTCATTTAGATATAAATGTTTTAAAATTATATCAAACTGCTGTAAATTATAAGGACAGGATAAGATCTATAGAATAGTTATTCAATGCTATCAAACAGGTCAAAAGGAGTCAAAAATGCTAAGCTTGAAAGTTTTTCACTACTGGGATCTTAGTGCTGATTTTAACACAGTTGACCATAGAATATGTTATTAGACAGGCTGACTGACTGGGTTGGACCACTATGCATTTGAGTGAATGAACATGATATGTGGAGCATCCTTAATGGTCAGTCCTTTGGCTGATTGTCTACGTGTTTCTGTGTGTTCACATTAGATATAAAAACAATACAATAAAACTGCTGCTATTAATCCTGCAATTTCAGCTTTCTTTAATGCAATGAATTGAGACCTTTTTAAACTGAGCTGCCATCCATCAAAATGTCTAATGTCAAAGTGTTTTGAGAAACATCGGAAATAATCATGATTATTTACAATAAAACCTTAACAGTGTACATTTTAATTAAGGCAAAGGGAGGTCAACATACCTGTCACTGTATGCTGCTGCGGCAGTGCCAGCTGGCTGGGCATATCTGTAAGCTGCATACCCTCCCTGAGGAGAGTCAGAGGGATCGCCTCAGATTAGGACACAAGATCATTACCAAAATGAAGACTCAAATACAACGGCTTCGCGGCTGTGGCTCAGGAGGTAGAGCGGGTCGTCCACTAATCAGATGATCGGCAGTTCGATCCCTGGCTCCTCCAGTCTGCATGTCGAAGTGTCCTTGGGCAAGATACTGAACCCCAAATTGCTCCCAAAGACTGTGCCATCGGTGTGTGAATGCACGAGAATGGTTAGCTCCCAAAACTTATGAACGATTGACACCTTGCATGGCAGCCAATGCCATGAGATATGTAGTGTAAAAGCACTTTGAATAGTCAGAAGACTGCAGTCCATTTACTATTTACCACTTGTCTTAAGAAGCATGGCAGCTAATGCCATCAGTGTATGAATGTGTGTGAATGGGTGAATGAGATATGTACTGTAAAGCGCTTTAAGTGGTCGGAAGACTAGAAAGGTGTTATATAAATACAGTCCATTTACCATTTACCATCTTCAGGTAAAGGTAAAGATAAAATGCGCAAAACACTGAGTAGACATTATTTTAATAGTCATAGTCATCATAATTAATAACTAGATTTTGACTTACATATATTTCTGCCCCATAAAAGCCATCCTGGTAGACCACACTGTTGACAGAGGATATAAAACATTAAGCATGTGGTGTGGGTGGAACATGAACTGGTGTCTGAAAGTGTCTACAGTAAACATTTTAGCACATATGGAGTTGGTGCACTTTAGGTCATAATGGCTTGATTATGCAATTGCAACATCTCACACATAAAGGTGTGTGTACTAAATATAAAATTATTGCAAATTAATATTTGTAACTGTGCTTATTCAATATCCTATAGAGAAGTGGTTATGGGGAAGAATATATCTTTTCTGTAATATTTGTCTTAAATTATTCAGAAGTAAAGTTTCAGATAATCCAGTTACTGAGGAAGAGAGTTCCTCTCTTCCTCAGTAACTGGAGGCATTTTAAAGCAAAAAGGCATTTTAAAGCAAAAAGCTTTTCATATGCAAGTCACTTTCTGTTAGCTTTTTTGTAACTAAACGTGGGCTCTATACAAACAACAGATAAGTGTCTTGATGTACTGTGCAGACAAACCGTCTCTGTTTATGTTGCTTTTCTGTCATTAGCAAATGTAAACACAAACATTTAGTCTGCATTAAGGATATTTTGTTTAGTTGCTACAATGCTTCATGTTGCTTCACATGATATTTTGTCCGTACTGCTGCCTGCTGTTTCTGAATTTATTATTTGTTTTTCTAAATGAAAGATTACAAGTACCTTTAGTTTTTCCAGCTTTAAACGATAAATTGTGTACAGCTAAAGCTAATAAAGAAAATATCTTGTATTACCACAATACAATAAAGAATTAATTCAGTAGTTCCATGTTGTCAAAGGCATCATTTGTGTGCTCATCCATCATTTCTGCTCTTTTAATTCTTTCTTTCAACCCTAACATGCTCTCTCAGACATCTGTTCTCTCTCTGTCTACCCCTTCACATTCCCTGGCTCTCTTACTCTCTATATGGCAGGGCCATTGGAGTGTGCAGGGCAGGTCATAGTTGTCCATTCCAAGCTGAGTAAAGAATGAAACATTAGGAAAGAAAGAGACAAATTTGGCCTTTCTGCTCTATTAGAAGGCAGTCTTTTTGTTTTCCACTCACCATCTTCCTGTTACTATACTGTGTGTGAGTGAGTATATATTTGTACGCGCGCGTGTGTGTGTGTAGGTTCTGTGTTTGCTGCCTTGAATTAGATGTGTGCAGTCAATGTTTTCAGTCTTACAGACAGACATGCAGTGTCATGCAGTGTTTATTTGATTATGTGTGTACATGTGTGTGTGTAAGTGCATGTGTGAGCAGGCACTCACGCTCCATAGGCAGGGATAGGTGGAGGAGGAGGTGTAGCGCGGAATGTGTTATAGACAGCGCGACCCCTCCCTCTCAAATGGGTCCCTCTGTAGGCCATGGCTGCTCCTGTACTGGGGTATGGAAACCCTGTAACTTAGATTGACACATTCAGACAGAGAGAGAGAGAGAGCGAGAGAGAGAGAGAGAGGGAGAGAGGGAGAGAGAGAGAGAGAGAGAGAGGAGAGAGAGAGAGAGAGAGGGAGAGAGAGAGAGAGAGAGAGAGAGAGAGAGAGAGAGAGAGAGAGAGAGAGAGAGAGAGAGAGAGAGATAGATAGATAGATAGATAGATAGATAGACAGATAGATAGATAGATAGATAGAGAGAGAGAGAGAGAGAGAGAGAGAGAGAGAGAGAGAGAGAGAAAGAGAGAGGTTGGAAGAAGTACAATATGTTACGACCTAAATAACTTTCTAATTTTAGTATTTTTCTTTTCCTCAATAATAAGGACATTTAACATCTTAATCTTGTAAATGAAATCCATTGGATGATAGATACAACTGGTCGCTGTAGTTTTGGCAGACGTTGATAACTACGGTAAATGTTTTGTTAACAATTTAAAAAAACTGAGAATATCACCATAGTAAAAGGTGAGTGGGCTAGAAACTTAAAAAATGTGCAGTTCCACAGGTAGCCTATAAGCACTTGCTTGCTAACATGGATGAATTTTCAATAAAAATATTTGAAATTAAGGTGTGAGGAATGTGGATGAGAGAAATGCCAAGGTTTGTACAAGGTAAAGGAACACTTTACTTGTTACAACAGCCCAAGCACAGAAGAAAAGAGTGACTCAATGAAATAAACTGAAATACATTTAAAATAAAATATATTATTTACACAATACATACCTTTCTTTTATACAGATATGATCATGATGGATAATTGCACACATAATTGTAATGCACACATGGATATAAGAATATAAAACACAAGAATATAAAAATACTGCACTCCAAATTGAACAACTGCACAAAGATTGGATTTCACAGGATTGTGCATGTGTATGTATATAAAGTATTATTCATATATACACAAATATATATACACTATTCACTAAAAGGTAAAAACAAAGACAAGCTTTGTCCCTCAAATTGTTATTTTTCTAAAAGTTAATATGTTTCTGACTGGGGACAATATCTGTTTCATAAAAGAAAAACAATTATAGGCCAAATATATCAAGAAAGACTGATTTTAACAGTGAACCTATTGTATTATACTATACATGATGAATATGTTTACAATGGTAGGATAGGTAAGATGGAGAATA
Organism: Larimichthys crocea; assembly: GCF_000972845.2. Classification (NCBI taxonomy): domain Eukaryota; kingdom Metazoa; phylum Chordata; class Actinopteri; family Sciaenidae; genus Larimichthys; species Larimichthys crocea. The sequence goes on from NC_040026.1 coordinate 7,299,657, forward strand.
GGGGAGATTATCCTGGGATAAAACATTGTGTGGGAGAGAGCTGAGAGCTGGCAGAGACAGCAAGAGAGGCACAGAGGCCTAGGTGGAAGTTTGGCCTAATTTTTGGGAGCTGTGACACAAAGCAGATGGTGTATATTGCTTGGAGTGGCAGCCTATACCCATGCTTCATCATGCATACACACACACACACACACACACACACACACACACACACACACGTGATGCGAGCTGGTGTCGCTGAAGGTCCCTGTTCGACCTTTAGTCAGCAGAGGAGCAAGGTCCCTCCCACCCTCCCTTCCTTCGTCCCTCCCTGTGGATAATGTGACTATCCTGTAAGCGCTTGATGTCAGAGAAACATTGAGCTCACATCTTGCATCTTTCTGCTAATTTACAATTTGCTTGTGTTACTTGTCTGTCAGTATACTTAACTGATACCCACTTAGCTGCTACAGCTAAATCATTTATCTTATGGACTCAAAAGTTCAAACAAATTAGACTATTTACATGAGTACAGTATAGTACTGATGACCTATAGGCTGTAAACTTAAGCAGATGGATGCATTAAAGGGAGTCCTGTTAAACCCCAAATATAATGTATCACCTCACAAGTACCTTCAGACCTCTGAGAGGCCCTGGATATACTGTCAGCAGCAGCAGCAGAGGAAGACACAAGATGTCTCACTGGAAGTGCTCAGAGCAGAAATGTTCTGTCTCTCCTCCATCTACCTTGTGCTGTGTCTGCCTTTGTTTCCCCTAACTAGTCAGACAGCAACATTAAGATGCCACACAGCCAGCACATACTCTTAGTGAGTAAAAGATCAGTTTCCCCCTAGTTGCCCCCACCTTCCCTATTTTTTGTAATTTCAGACTAATTTCTCTTTGTGTGTATATGGGTGCCAGCAGGTGTACAGTATTAGTGTATATGCAGATGAGCAAGCATGAGGACATGTGTATGTGCATGTTGTTAGCAATGTGATGTATATGAATGCAATCTGATGATGAGCTATGGCTTGTGCATGCTACAACGGTCCTGTAATAACCCATGAATCATGGCAGGGCCCCTGTCTGACAGCCAGCAGACTCATAAAACGAATACACAACATCCATTGACACATAGCACACTCTGAGGCTACATACATACATATCTTCCTACATGTGCATCTTATCTGTTAGGTGGTGTATATGATGAGTTGTGATACTTTCTGGGCTTGATAGGAATAAAAGTATAGTTCTAAAATTGGGGTAATAGAAAAGCAACTTTGATATTACAAAATATAATTGAGTAATACGTGATTATCTTTGCAGTTGGTATTTCCTGTGTGTGTGTGTGTGTGTCAGTTTTACTGTGTTTAATGGATCACACCAAGATTCCAGGACAATGACAGAACACTGCTTTTATCATAATGTGTCTAATTGGCCTTCAAATCGAATCCTTAAAAAAAAAAAAATCTGTGGAGAAGTGAAAACTTTCAGTATTGTAATAACTTCCCACAAATGTAATAACGCAATGAATAACGGTGGTTGTGGTTGTTGTTGTTTGTTTGTTCCCCGCACGCAATCAGCAGGCAGCTGGTTTGTCCCGTTGTCATGGCGACCATTGTAGTCCAGAGGAAGTCCGGTCAAAGTCGCTACAGTTCAACAGGATACTTGTTACAACTTTACTAGTGTGTTTATCTGTTTGTGTTTTTACAGATACGTGTGTTACATTAAAATAAACCCCATAACAGCTGAAACAACAGCATCTGATTTCAGTCTGTGGCTAAATAACAACTGTGAACATTATCAAAAAAAAAAAAAACTGGGATCACGACTTTGAAACGCAGTGCTGTTTTTTTTTTTCCTCATGTCACTTTTTTTTTTCCTTGTCTTTTTTTTTTTTTTCTCATGTCACCTCGGGGCTCCGTAGCATACCACGCTAAAACAGCGAGTTTGCAGAATATTAGCATGAATCACATTCATTTACAGCAAGCAGATACAATGCCATATCTCAAGAATTTTTATGGGAGTGCTAACATACTGTAACAATAAAACTAGAATATTTGCATTTATTGTGGAAATACAGTGTGGATGCCCTCTGCCAAACTGCCTGATGTATCTGTGGAAATTTATATGAAAAGATATAATTGTAGGATATTTTGAAATATTGCATAAATTACAATGTTGTAAGAAAGTGTGAGATTACCTGAAAAAAAGTTGAGTAATCTTTCTATATTTGCAATATTTATACTGTTCATTTTTTTATACTGCTATATTTGCCATATGTATACTTTAAACTTGTATATATTTTTTATGTATTATGTATTACATGTCATGTATATTGTTGTGTGCACCAGGGAGATAATGGAAATGCTATTTCAATTCTCTGTATGTACTGTACACATACTGTAGTAGCATTGACAATAAAGTTGACTTGACTTAACAAGTGAGAAATTTAGGGCAAATTTGGTTATTAGCAAAAAGAAGAAGATATTATTAAAGTTAAAAAATAAACGTATTAATTCAAGTTAATAATTACAGGGCACCACGCTGAAATCAGAGACTAATAAAAAAATATGCTACAGTCTCAAAATGAGTTCACAAAGTGAACAGTGAAGGAGTGAATGGGGGGTGTTCGCCCAGGGGCCGGACATGTAGAACAAGAATCAGGTGGAGTTGTCAGAAAACAATTTGATTTGTTTATTTAATGACTTTTCTAAATCTGCATATGTATCTTAGAAAAGACATTATTATTTGATTTCTGAGTTTCTGAGGTGCACTTGAAGGCACCATGAAGACGCTTTACCGTACAAACCGATGTAGTCGGGCACTAGATTTTAAAGTGTAGATAGCGTTACTGCAGTACTGCATCATATTGAAGTTATTGATTAATATTCCTAATAAAAAATCACAGAAATTATAAAAAGTCCTAGTAAACACTAATGTTGTTGGAGTGGCTCCGAGGATGGCTCGTTTTGATGAAAATTAGGTTGTAGCTCGTTGTCTGTCTTACTACGGTTGAAAATATGCATGTTTTGTGTTTTAACAATGTTTCAATTAAGAGTTATTGATCCCGGAAGTGCCAATATCTTTCTAACTTTACCGAAGTGCAGTGGCCAATGAGGCACCTTTCCTTATCTCCGATCCTGATCTCCTAATTATGAGAAAAGATCTCGTAATTACGAGATAAGGTGTCTAATTTTTTTTTTCAAGTGAATGCAATACGCTTCCGTACTTCTTCTTCTTCTTCACTCACATAAAAAAACACAGGTATATCGGCAATAATAGTCCCAGGTAATTCACTTCTGTTGTGGATTTTTTTGTTTGCAATGTTTCTTTTTATTTGCAGCGGCTTTTTTGTTTGCAGCATTTCTTTTTAATTGCAGCAGCGTTTCTTTTATTTGCAGTGGCGTTTCTTTTTATTTGCAGCGTTTCTTTTATTTGCAGCAGCATTTCTTTTTATTTGCAGTGTTCCTTTTATTTGCAGCAGCATTTCTTTTTATTTGCAGTGTTTCTTGTATTTGCGGTGGCATTTCTTTTTATTTGCAGCGTTTCTTTTATTTGCAGCATTGAGGGTTCCCGGGCCACCGTAGGAAGCCGGTCACTCCGTGTGTTCTTTTTACGTTAACGGCTTGGTCGGTTAACTTGTCGTCGCTTGTTACAATCAGCTGGCAGACTCCGTGCGCTGCACACGCTGGTTTGTTTACACTCTCGGTTAGCGGCATGCTAACCAGAGAGTCCTGAGGACAGGTAGGCGCGTCTGCTGCGGATAGCGGTAGGAAGTACACGACAGAAATGATCGTTTTTTGGCCAAACCGTTGTAACTATTGCTTGACCACTAGTATTACGAGGCTTTCCTGGTCGTGCAGGTTATCTTTTTATGTGACCTTCGGTACGGAAAGGACTTCTTTCGCTTGGTAAAGAAACGGGTTTGTCTGCTTCCCTGCAGAAAAATCCCTCCTTTTTAACATGGGTGTTAATGGGGATGTGGCAGGTACCAGTACCTGGTGCTCCGATGCTCACACCACCGAAACGGTAACGCTGACAGCTTCAGTAGTGGTATCACTGCGTATGTATTCAGTTTTCCTACGTTTTGGGTGGTAAATTGTGTCTGTAGAATGAATATTGTGGCCGTTTAAGACGTTTATGTTTTTTTTATGTTTAGAGTTCTTCTGTGGTGCTTCACTCTAGCTCTGACGTCACTCACTCTAGCAGGTGCAATGCACACTCATTATAAACGCAGAGTTGGAGTAAGAACATGCTCAACTTTAGTGTTTGATTGTTTAAAAACGGTAAAAGATTTTGTAAGATCTTGTGTACAAGTAGTAATTTGAATTTGAAGTCTGTAGTACAAAGTATGCAGTCGTAGTAGTTGTTGAAAGTGTGGGCCTGTTGAGAGTGTGAAATAGAAATGTTCCGATACCATTTTTTCCCTCCTGATACCGATACTTGTGCTGTAGGTATTGGCCGGTACCGAGTATCTGATACCAGTATAGTTATTGTGGAGGGGGGCGTGCTGCATCAGCTGCAGGAGAGAGGTGTGGGGAGGGCTCAGGAGAGCAGCGCCAGGTGAGAGTGATTAGCACACCTGTACCCAACTGTCTAATCACTCTCGCCCTCTTTTCCAACACAGTAGCATGCTGGACCAGAAGAGGAGACAGGATGGACAAAGACACACGGCAGACGGCAGCGAGACGCCTGCAGTGTGGGACTGTTTTGTGGCTGAATAAAAAATCCCTCACATTTTGGCGCCCAACCAGCTCAGCAAAGAGGCGATGTCGGAACCACAGCAGGTACAGCCAGTAATGGCGCTGGCCCAAATGGTGGCCAGTAGGCAACAGCTCGCGGCACTTCAGCAGCAGACTGAAGGCCAGTGAGTCGTGACACTCAGGCAGATGACATAATAACCCAATTGTTGGTTACACTAAACCGGATAATGGCTCGATTCTATTGGCCAGGCATTCGGGCAGATGTGCGCCGCTGGTGTGCGTCTTGTCCCGAATGCCAGAATGCCATGCCGCGGTATCCAAAGGCAGTGCCGCTGCGCACCATCTCTGCAGACTAATGCGTCGGGCAGAGGGCTGGGGGCCGTTCTGTCCCAGCAGGTGCAGGGCATCGACCGCTCAGTGCTATACATCTGCCGCAAGCTGTCGGAGAGGGAGGCCAGGTACAGCACGGTGGAGAGGGATTGCCTGGCCATCCAGTGGGCGGTCGATGCTCTGCGGTACTACCTGCTGGGGCGCCCATTCACCCTCTGCTTGGACCACGCTCCCCTCCAGTGGCTCCACTGCATGAAAGATGCCAACGCCCGGATCACCCGTTGGTATCTGGCGTTACAGCCGTTTAAGTTCACTGTGATCCATAGGCCGGGCGGTGGAGGTATGTGGAGGGGGGCGTGGTGCATCAGCTGCAGGAGAGAGGTGTGGGGAGGGCTCAGGAGAGCAGTGCCACGTGAGAGTGATTAGCACACCTGTACCCAACTGTCTCATCACTCTCGCCCTCTTTTCCAACACAGTAGCATGCTGGACCAGAAGAGGAGACAGGACGGACAAAGACACACGGCAGACAGCAGCGAGACGCCTGCAGTGTGGGACTGATTTGTGGCTGAATAAAAAATCCCTTACGAACGGGCTTTGGTCTATGATTGTTCTGTGCTAGAGAACCCACAGTGGCAGCAAGCCTGTCACCGTTATAAAAAAAAATATCATACCACGCCTGCATGACTGTGATATGATTATCATTGTGGTAAGGCCTGGCTCAGGTTAAGCCCTTTGTAAAACATGAATAAATACAGCAAATGCAAGCCATTTATTTTAAAATTTATTTATCTGATAATCTACCTGTGTGTGTTCCCACTGTTTATTTCATGTACCAGCTTCTAAATCTGAGTCTGACTCGCAAATTATGCAACAGTGACACGAAGAAGTTTAATTTGATTTGTGTCCGATGATTAGAGAGAGAGAAGGAGCGCTTTGGTAGAGAGCCATAACAATAACAGAGAGAGAGCGCTGGCCTCGATAAATCTGTTATTAATCAGCAAAAAAAAAAAACGCCGACATGATATGCTTGTGCTAGTTAGCTTAGCTCCAAGCCTCACGTCAACCGGCTCAGACACACGCGTGTCTGTTGTGTCTGTGTCACGTGATCAACTCTTCCTCGTCCTCTAAAACAGCAGGCTGCAGGTTGCAGCACAGCGCCACCGTTTTAAGAGCGGTGAAGAAGAACTGTGCCAGAGCTTAGCGGCGCTAACCAGTAAATAAATTACTAATTTAATAAATTATGTGGTATCGGGTCGGTGCCTGGACTCCAGTAGTCGCAGATACCAATGTCACCCTTCCAACTTGCAAATTTTTCAGCATATGTCAAAAAGGTCCCCCCCCCCCTCGTTTGCATACACTCAGTCTAGGACAGAGTCAATCAATCAGTATTACATTTCCCTCATTGTCCTTCATGCCCATGCAGCCTATTTCACTCAGTTACCCAAATGCACACACATACACACACACACACACACACACACGCACACGCACACGCACACACAGACACACAAACCTGCACAGACCTGTTTCTTTGTCTGTGATGCACACACAATCCAGATAGGCCGAGGCTATTATGCAAACTTGTTGTGGTTGATAACCTTCCAATGTGTTCCAATGATCCTTGAGAGCAATGCCGTCTGGCGCTTAAGATCCAAAGATCTCAACGGTGGAGGTGGCAGAGGATGACAATGTCACAACGGTACTGAAAGTGGATGAAGGCTGCAACAGAGGGTGGTCTCCAGTCATCATGAACCTCTGTGGCTCGTCCTAAATGATAAATGGATGGATGGAGCTGCCATGCAAGGTGCCAAGGTTCAGTATCTTGCCCAACGACACTTCAACATGCAGAGTGAAGAAGATCAAACCATTCCACCACTTAGTGGATGACCCGCTCTACCTCCTGAGCCACAGCCGCCCTTGTAGCCCTCTCAGAAGAGGGCCTACAGTGTACTCTGGTTGCCTTTGTGAAAGCATACAAATAGCTTGGCCTAGCCATCAACATATCACACCACCAAACAGTACTCCTGTCCCACCTCCAAACATCTCAATTGACAACACCAGACTGGAAAATGTGGACCACCTCCAGTATCTGGGCAGCCTCCTCATCAAAAGTCAACATTGACGGTGAAATACATCACCACCTCAACTGTACCAGTGGGGCTTTTTCAAAGCTAAGGAAAGAGTCTTTGAAAGCCCCAAACTTCTGGCAAAGACTAAAATCCTGGTCTACAAAGCTGTAATGCTACCCTCTTTCTGTATGGATCAGAGGACCACATACAGCAGCCACTTAAAAGAGCTAGAGGCATAAAGTCAGAAATGCATCCGAAAAATCTTCAGGATCAATTGGGAGGATCAACACACCAGTGTCCTAGAGGAGAATGACATCCCCACCATCACTGCGACCATTGCTCAACACAAGCTCAGATGGATTGGTCACGTTAAACACTGGCCTGACATTTGCCTTAAAAAGTCCTCTACTCACAGCTTGTTGAAGGAAAATGTGCCCTAGGAGGCCAAATAAAGATCCATATAGATAACATTAAAACAAACATCAAAATGTTCCACATAGCTCTTAAGACTTAGGAAGACATAGGGAAAAAAAGGGCGACATGGAGAAACCTTGTCCATGAGGATACTGTACTGTATAATGGTGACCTCCACCATGCTGCAGAAAAGAAGCGCAGACTCAGGAGAGATCATCAAAAAGGCCCAACTCAAACCAACCACCACATTTTTCATCTGCCCACACTACACAAGTATAATTGAGTCCAGGATTGGCCCCGTATGCCCATTTGAAGACCCACAAGGACCAAGATGGAGCATAGTCAGACTGGACCAGGATTGACTGCCGATCAAATCAAATCAAATCAGATTTTATTTGTATAGCCTAAAGTCACAAAGTACATTTTCCTCTGAGGGCTTTACAATCCGTACAGGGAGTGACACCCTCTGCCCTTAGACCCTCGGTTCGAGTGAGGAAAAACTTGCCCACAAAAACCATTTAACAGGGAAAAAAGGTGGAAGAAACCTCAGAAGGAGCCACAGAGGAGGGATCCCTCTCCCAGGACGGACAGACGTGCAATAGATGTCACGTGTACAGGACAAATCAACACAAACATATTATACAATTACAATGACTGATAAAATGACAATGAATTACAATGAATGATAAAATTACAATGAATGATAAAATGATTACAGTGTAGCCGATGATGATATTAATGATGGTGGGTATGAACTTTGGTGAATAATCTGAATCGCATGTTGCCACTAAATCAACCACTGCCAATTTTTTTTTCCGAATATGAATTACTCATATAAGATGCATGCCTTTTTTCAAACAATTTGAACTAAGTATCAGTGAGGACAGACAGTCTAATGTTCAATTGTGAAGACTGTCTTACTTAAACTTCTAGAAACCACTGTTTTTATTTAAGCAATAAATTTCAAGAGGCTGTGGTTTGCCATGATTTTAAAACAGCGTCAACACATTTATACCCCATAACTGACATGATTTCTCCTGCCTCAAGGCAGCATCAGAGAGTTTTTTCACAGTGGTGCTTTGCAAGCTTTGGTTAGTTTAGACCAGTGTTACTCAAAGACCACTAGTGGTCCGCGAGCGACCTCAAGTGGTCCGTGAGGGGATCTCTTAAAATATTCGAATTTCCCACACAAGTTTGTGGAGTCCTACCTAACATTATTTGAAGTGTAAAGCGAATTTGTTCTCTGAACAAAAATGCAGACAAATATTTTTTAAAAATATGTATAATGGATATATGAAGATAAATCTGAATTAGCAGTGCCCAAATTGTTGCCTAAGCAACCATGGTGCGTATTAGCCATGGCCGAAAATGTCCAAAATCAGCTGATATCACGCCTCCAGCAGAGCTCGATGTTTTCACTACAGCTGGACGAGTCCACGGACATTGGCAGTGAGGCAAACCTTTTGTGCTACGGGAGATATATATATAATGGCGCTGTACATGATGATTTTCTTTTTTGTCATTCTCTCCCGACAAACACAATAGGAGAGGCGATTTTTGATTCTCTAAATACCTTCATTGGCCAGAGTGGCCTTGATTGGAATAGGTGTGTCGGTATTTGCACTGACGGGGCAACTGCGATGACCGCAAAACACAAAGGCCTGGTTACGCGCGTACGCGCAGTCGCCCCATTGGCCACAGCAACGCACTGTTGTATCCACCGAGAGCAGCTGGCAGTGAAGAAAATGCCACACTGTCTAAAAACGGTCTTGGACGAGGCTGTTAAAATTGTCAACATGATTAAGGGCAAATCGCTGAACACACGCATTTTTAAGGTTCTGTGCAATGAGATGGGCAGCGAACACACGAAACTTCTTTTCCACACAGAAGTTCGTTGGCTGTCTCGTGGCAAAGTTCTGACCCGTCTTTTTGAGCTGCGTGACGAGGTTAAACTATTCATGCATCAGACTGATGAACTTTATGACAGAATGCATGACTTCCAATGGCTTGCAACGCCTGAGCACCCTGAACTTGCGCAGTCAGCATTGAAAATCCTAATGCCGTTTTCAACCACCTACAAGTGTGAAGTTGCATTTTCAGCGCTAGTTAGTTTGAAAACAAAGCAGCGCAACCAGATCAATGTGGCCCCCAGTATGAGATTACGACTGTCCAGTTTAGAACCAGACATACAGTCAGTGATGCAAAATATGCATCAGCACCATTCCTCCCATTAAGAGACGGGGAAAATTAGTTCATGGTCAAACGACCAGATGCAGTCTGAATTACCAGTGTTTTGTTAGATTTTGTTAAGGCTGCTTTTCACCAGAGACAATTAAGATTTGTTTATTCTTCATAACAGTCATGCAGCAGGGGTGGTCCCTGAAATTTTTTTTTTTGACAAAGTGGTCCTTGGTCTGAAAAAGTTTGAGAAACACTGGTTTAGACTCACTCTGTAGCGGCAGCATTGCTTATTACACTACTACTACTAGTATTGTAATAAGCACACCTGTGAAAAATCTGACGTGCATAGTTGCCATCAGTGTATGAATGTGAATGAGATATGTGAAAGCACCTTGGTGGTCAGGAGAATGGAAAGGCAGTCTTTTCACCATTACCGAACCAAATCATTTGTTGCAAAATGTCAGCTTTTGTTGTTATTTCTGATTTACTGAATAGCCTATGCATGGATAGGATGGACAGGATAGAGGAGGAAGAGATAAGAAGAAATCATGACAGAGAAATTGAAGATCTGAAAAAGTCAAGAAAATAAACCAGGACTGGAACATTGTGGTCCTTTAACTGTTTTCAGACCTGGTTTGTCAAGAAAAAAAGTCACCAAAATGGAGCTAAACCAGGCTCAACCTCTGTTTTATTCACTGTGCTCTAAGGTTTCAACAGTAATGTTAGGCTACATGCAGGGTTAAAGTGATACATCAAAGATCTACCAATCAGCCAATCCTGGTGTCTGGTGAAAGATCCCGAGTTCACCTCTTGAAACAATGTGAGTATTGAAAAAACTTGGATGTAACAAAACATCCCACCACAAAGCATTAATGGAGACAGACTTCAAGAAAATCAAGAACTCTCAGGCAGAGAGACAAAGATGCTGGCAAAAGAAACAAAGAGAGCCTGTAGGGATTTTTGTTTGAGCAGCCTGGGAACCCCCTATGCCCTGTCACTTTTTAGAGTAAGACCTCTTATTGCTGCCACCCAATCCACCAGCCTTTTATCTCCATCTAAAGTGCACTAACAATCTGTCGTGAGATAACAATGTAACTTTAGCTAGCTTGCATGTTTTTATTTTTAGCCTACTGTATGCTCACTTTTTCTAATTATGCCACTTGCCAGCAATATTACTTTTGAACACTGTGACAAAAATGATTTTGTAGCAAAAATTATATCACTGGAAAAGGTGCAGTTGCAGATGGTAGATACATTTGTGGTTACCATGTACCTAACTACAACATGATGGGAACATTTCTTCTTTCTCCTAACATTATGTATTAGGAGCCCATGGGGTGAACTTCTTCGTCTCCATGTCACCACAGAATTGTAAAGCAGCTACAGAGAGAGAGTCTAAACTAACCAAAGCTTGCAAAGAACCACTGTACAAAAACTGTACAAAAACTCTCTGATGCTGCCTTGAGGCAGGAGAAATCATGTCAGTTATGGGGTATAAATGTGTTGACGCTGTTTTAAAATCATGGCAAACCACAGCCTCTTGAAGTTTATTGCTTAAATAAAAACAGTGGTTTCTAGAAGTTTAAGTAAGACAGTCTTCACAATTGAACATTAGACTGTCTGTCCTCACTGATACTTAGTTCAAATTGTTTGTACTACTACTACTTCAGAATTTACAACAGGTTTGAAAGCAGCATAGCCAATCATAACATAACACAACACTACAGGTAAAGATACGTTCCCAGGAACAATGCTACAAACTAGTTTGTACAGATTCCATGAGAAACCTAACCCCATGTACACAGGGACAAGAATTTTGGTATATAGATGCACTAAATACGTGTGTCCCATTTTACAATATTTGGAGCTATTGTTATTATTTTTGCATTGTTGAAAAGCGGATCCTGAAGGAACTTGCAACTTGTTAAGAACCTCAATGTTGTGGGGGCTGACCTCAATGTTTTTTCCCCCATAGCTGAAGACAATCATGGCTATTATTTGCGCCCTGGCCATTATTTAAGCAGCATTTATTTGAGAATTCATAGAATCTATTTGTAGTAAGTGTGTGTCTATGAGTGTGTATCTGTGTGTAAGTACTAAATTAGTGTTTGGTTGTTTGGTACATACATGAGCATGAATGTACAAGTACATCTATACTTACATTCTTGCATGTGTACCTGAAAACATGAATTTTGTGTATGCATGGGTGTGTATGCATGTGGAGGTCATCAGTCATTCTTCTGAATGGGATTTGTGCACAATAAACTTGTAGCCGAGCCCAGCAATGGAGATAGAGTGCTCTGTCAGCAGGCCAGGATTTACGGAGGCCGATTCAGCTGATGGGTGCTGGGAATGCCGTCTGATAAAGGGTGATTAATTGCCCTTACATCGCTCACTTTACATGCTGCTTTACTCACGCCCCAAACTAGATTAAATGAATTCAAAATTATTACAGGTGGGAATTTTCCATTTTTCATACAGTGGAGGTGAGAGGAGTGCAGAGAGAGAGAATTAAGAATGCCTGGATGAGTGCAGGAAGAGCAAAATGCAGGCTGGAGGTGTGGATATAAAATGCAATGTATGCAGTGAATGAATGCCAATAGAGCCGAGCCACAAGAAAAAAAAAATATAATGAGAACAAGTATGTACAAGAAGTATGAACAAAAACGAAAAATGCAAAGAGCAAATAGAATACAGGCATGGCTGATTCTCTCTGTTTTCTATCAAGTAAGTCACCATACCTCCCTCTTACTGGTAGAGCGGGAGGCATATGATGCAGCAAGAAACAGTCAAAAAATAAATTAGAAAACTGCTGCCGAGGCCACAAATTTCACTCTACAGAAATAATTTATACATAGAAACGTAGAAAAATGTGTCGTCTCACTCATATTCGTCTGCTGAAGCTGTCAGATTTATAGTTTTGGTGTGGGATGCACAGATGTGCCAGCAACACACACCTACAGCCTCATAGACCACCATGTTAAAAAGGTGGGAACACAACAGCTTTCTTGTTCGAGGGGTACTTTCAGACGTTTTTCTCTCTCTCTCAGCGGTGTCAAATGTCACAGGAGCTGCTGCGGTTGCTTGCTCTGCTCTGATTGGTGGGCTCCACCTGGCCCTGACACACACACACGCACACACACACACACACACACACACACACGCACGCACGCACGCACGCACACACACACACAGACAAAAGTCTTTCAAAATAAGAGTCCCTTCAAAATAAAATACATTGGAAAACTCTTTCCTTAACAGACACAGACACAAGACCACACAAGCACACACACACACACGCTGACAGCTATTTAATGTATGGGGGCAAGGGAGCCAAAGCCAGGCAGATAAAAAATTTCTTTAGAAATTTTCTAGTTTAAATTCTGTTATTTTATGGTAGAAAAGTTACATAATGTTGCTTTTAGGCCACCTCATGTACAGTATTAGCATCCTATAAGTATGACTATGTTTTCTAATATTTCTATGCATATGAGAACTAAAGCTGATTCACTTGTTAACAATATTGTTACAGCTATGTCCACCCATTTAAATACCTAAAATGTTATGTAAAATGGTTAAGATTAGGGTTTAGTGTTCAAGAATCAGAATGACTGAATTATTCTGTAGACTATAGCTACACTTAATACTGTAAATGAAATCTCTACTTAAGGTGTTCTATGCTGGACTCAATGGAAGGCAATAGCCAAACAACATTTTCTGCTCAGAGAAGGGTTCAGTGATTTAATGAAAAAGGTTGAAGCAATACAAATTTTGGGGAAATTGCTAATTTGCTTAAATGATTCCTCACTGCTGTCACTTAAGTGTCAGCATTGTCTAATCTCTCATCAGCTCTCTTTCACTGATAATCATAAAACTGATATAACAGAACTATAGAAAAGCTTTCTATATAATTCCATTGAAATGCATTGCTGTGTAAAATGTTCTCACTGCTTAATTATAAAACCAGTGAAAACTCAAAATGTATCTACTATGTCCGAACAAGTATGACTGATGGTTATTAGAAGTGATTAGAAGTTTAGATGATTGACATAATGCCACAAACAAAAGAACTGTGCCCATATTTGAACATGATGTTTGGTGGAAGTTGGTGGGAGAGAGGAGGTAGGTAGAAAGAAAGAAAGAAAGAAAGAAAATGACCAATGACCATGTATGTCTGTGCATATTTCAACGTAAACATGCACCATAAAACACACCATACACACACCACAACCACGTGTAAAGCATAGATGCAAATGCAGTGGAGCATGGAATTGTGATACAGGGTCATCTGAAGTTACTGTTTGGTTTGGTTAGTGGATGGAAAGATGGTTCACAGGATGGAGGGGCTGAGGTAGAAAAGCAAGAAAAGAGGGAATGAGAAATAAAAGAGATGGATGATCTCTCTCTGTCAGGGTGGTTATTTAGAGGAGTGCTATAAAGCTGTCTGGGAATGAACAGATTTCAGACTAATGACCAAAAAGGAGAGCAGTTAAGGGGAACGGACAGTCTTAGCACTTCTACCAAATGAAACCAAGCTGCCACTGTCACACACATGCAGTGTATACATAAATAATGCACATAGAAATATGCAAATTTGCATATAGAAACATGTAGATTCATAATCTGTTTCTGGATTGATCCAATATATAATGATACAAGGTGGAAGCTCACAGGTCTTTCACATAACACAGGAAGGAATACAAAGCAAAATTAAGATAAAAAAAGAAGGGTGGATATGAAGATAGTATAAGTTTTATAGTTTATTACATGTTCTTGTGTGATTCTTTACCTGCATAAAATTCAGGACCATATACTGCCCCAACCACTGGATTCAGCTTCCAGCCTGCACAGGAGACACACACAACGACACAGAAACAGACACACACAGACACACAGGGTGAATGTTAGCATTACTGCATGTACTTAGAGCTCCAAACAAACCTCTAAAGAATCACTACACTATTATCTTTTCCCATAAAGGTACAATATGTAAGATATTTACTGCATTAAATCATGAAATTAATGTGTTGCCAGATATGAAACATACTACAGCCATGGAAGCAAATAAAATGGATCAACGGAGTGAATGCTAGATTCTGCCCAACCTCAAAAGCTCCAGACATGTGGTAAAACACGGTAAATACTGGAGATTATTTTTAAGACAAAGATGTTTAGAGCCCACAAGGACCCAGATTGCCTGTTTTTCCCCCCAGTGGTTTTCCACCTGATTTCCTCTGTGAATCAAAAACATCTCCACCATCATCGTCCTGCTCTTTTTAATCTCATGGACGCTGTAAGATTCTGTCATGAGAGATATCCTGGCCCACAGTTCCTACAACACTGCTGTGGAAAGTCATAGAGTCACTGAGTATTGTATTGCAATCACATAATCATCATCAGTACACAGCGGGACCTCGGGTACTGCCTGAGAAGGAGGCTGCTTTCCTGGGGGAAGTGAGCTGTAGAGTCTGTAGGGGGACTGACCGGGTCACAGAGACCTTTAGCTTGAAATTCACAGATTTACCAAAACAGTTGTGTGGGATTGTTGTGTTTTACTAACTACTGAACTTTACAGCTGTAAAACAATTAGAAAGTATTTCTCTCTCCCTGTGTTTGTGTGTGTGTCTGTGTCTCCTGCTCTGTCTGTGTGTGTGTCTCTCTCTCTCGTCATTATTTTGCAGCATAGACTGAAGCAGTCAGACTTAGACGTGAAATAAACTTTTTTGTGCTTGTTTGTCCTCATGGAGGTTCAGTGTCTTTAGTCTGGCAACCTACATTACCTGCAGTCTGGGGAGAGGGGCAGTGTCTAATCTTACCATAAAAAACAACCTAAAAATTAACTCATGCAAGCATCTTCAAAATAATAAAAAGATCCCTCAGTATAGGATTTTGCTAAACTTTTGCGGGGTGGTAGTCACCTCATGTTTCCATCAAACATGTTCCACAGCTCTGTTTAACCTTAAGGGGTAGTACATTAGGATACAACAGTGTCCGGTCGGCTAGACATTCATTGCCATTTGTTGGTCTGTTGTGTGTTTGGTATGTGCATGTCAGATTTCCTGCATATGCCAATATGCAAAATTAAATTCTATGGAGAGCCACCAATGATGACAACTGAGCAAGGGCAGAATTTAAAAGCATCAGTGGTCTTGTGAATCTTGAATCCTGTCACTATTTTCAGTACATTTCTATATTTGGAACCAACTCACTTCTTATTCTTCCCCATTATTTTTGTTGTTACCTACACTCATACAAATGTGCAGTCTTCTTTTCCTCTTTTTATTTCATTGTATTTTTGGTTTTCAGCAACAGTTTGCTTAACCACTGCTGAAGCCAACAAAGCAGGTTGAACAGAACTGAGAAAGGGAAAGAGATGAGCTCTAAGAAAATGTGTGTGTGTGTGTTTGTGCTTGGGTCCTTTGGGTCCAGATGACAGTGACAAATGGAAAACCCTTAAGGGCTCATTCTCTCTGTCTCTGTACCCTCACACAGAATGAAGGTCTGTGTGTGTGTGTGTGTGTGTGTGTGTGTGTGTGAAAGAGGGGTGCTGACCAGGTCTGGCCATTAAATCCCTTCTCTTGTTCATCCATTCCCTCCCCCTCTTTTCTTCTTTTACTTTTCACCACTTCCATCATTCACTCCTTTTTCCCTCCACCACTCTTTCCATTCCATTCCATCCACATGAATGAGCATCTGTGAGAGAGATGGTGGAGAGAAACACACCCTAAAGGTCCTTCTCTCCCTCTTTACAAATGACTCCTGGCTCTTTTTATTGGCTCTATTCATTTACCCATTCGCTTTCTCTGCCATCTACCAAATTCTACTTGCTTTAAATCTACCCTCCATCTCCATCTGCCTCATTCTGTGACACCCTTTTCCTTTTACCCTTTTAACACCTCTCCCTGCCAAATAAGAAAAGATTTCACTTTGCTATTTGCATGACATTTCAAACCAAATTGACTGCCTCTTTGACAAATATTGGTTTCAATAATCAAATGTGAACAACTCTTTTTGTGTGAAGGCAGAATATGCATCCTGAGTTTCATTTGTAGCTTTTAGTTTCCATTCCATTCACAATGCAAGCTGAGTGGGTAAAATTGGATCATAATGATATTCTCATAAATAAGATCGTAAGTTTTGTTGCTCAACAGTGCAGCCAGATCTGATACTGGCAGTGAAATGGAATGATTGAAAGCAAGAGAAATGAAAGGCAAACAACACTTATGGGGGAGCCTGGAAGAGATAGAAATAAGTCTTACTGTTTGTGTAAGGGTTTACCACCTTCTTGTTGGTCATCACTCTGGCTGTAGCATTGTTGACCTGTCAGCAAATGGACATCAGTTAGTGTGGGGGCAGACACACACCACACAGACACACACAGAATGAAAATCTGTTCATATTGTGGATGATCTACATCACTACCATACCATTCCATGCCATGCTTTTACAATTTTACAATTTCAGCTGAGGCTGCATGCAGTGAATCAAAGATCTGATGTTGAAACACATTCAACAACATCAGAGAAAAGAAATAAGAGAAAATTGAATCATTTAAAAAATAAAACGAATGCACACAGACATTGCAAAACGTAAAACCTACAAAGTTATACAAGATACAAGTTATACGAGATTTTAAAAATGCTTGAATATTTTTGGAGGTCTTGTTGTTTCACAATGTGATCTGGCTTATTTGATACAGACACTTTGCTGCACATTGCTGGAGATTCCCTCACTGTTTACTATTATACTGTGTATGACTATCCCACGTTCCACAGTGAGCCTTAATTTATGGGTTTTTCAAGTGGAAATAACCCAGACCTTGTTGTAGGGGATGATATTCAAAGCCACAAAATGCAACGTAAGCTACAAAAACTTGCTTTGTATTTGTCACATTACTGTGAATGCTATGCCCCTGGTGCTGAATTACTGAAGATGTCAATGTTAACCAGTTTTGTTATTTATTAATAATTTTCATAAACTTTAATGTTAGTACAACAATATTAGTCACTCAATAATTTTGAGTTCACAGGTCTCACTGGTAAAATTGTTTTAAAGGTAAAAACAATCTGATTGATAGAATAAAAAATACCAGCCTTAAGATTTTCTATACCCTAGTAATTTAATATGGAAAATGGGAAACTATGCAAGAGGATGGTGACATCAAACTGCAGAGGTTTGAGGTATGTGTGTTTTTCCAAGGTGTAAGGCAGATCACTGATCAGCATTTGAAAAAGGTTCATTTTCTAAATAAAAACTACTGTGATCTAATGCACAAGCCACAGACACAAATACATGACAAATCCATCATGAGTAAAGAAGAATTCACTATTTCTGTAAAAAAAAAACAACCAACCAACCAAACAAAAAACACTGCAACACACTCACATGGGTATAGGTCTGTCTTTCTCTTTGTCACACACACTTACGGATCAGGGTTCGGCATGCAGCGTTTCAAGGTGCAGCAGGCAGGGAGGAAATGGATGGTGGAAGAAAGGGAAGGAAGGGAATATTGCAGGAAACATCAGGCAGGCAAAGAAAGGAAAGAGAGATTCAGAGGGAGGAAGAGGGGAGTAAAAGAAGGGGGTAAACAGGATGTGAGGAAAAGGAAGGCACCTCTATTTTGCGTCCCTCTACGATTGTACCATTTAGTTTCTCCCGTGCACGGTCAGCATCTGCACTTGTTTCAAATGTTACAAACCCAAAGCCCTGTAAGGTCCAGGAGGTCAAATGACAAAGAAAGGAAGTCCAGAAATGGAATGATGAAACAAACAGGGAAAAGAAGAGAGAAAAGACACAAAGCAGAGAGCTGCAGATCAGGAGGCGATCTAGATCTAGAAGCAGAAGCCACAGAGATGTTGACAAACATGAGAAACAAGAACTGGAGTTACAGCAAATAAAGCTAGGAACATAGAACACCAAACCACAGAAAAGAGCTATGATTATAATGAAACAAAACTTGTTAAAACCTATGGCTGGACTGTGTATGGTCACTGTGTTATATTGTGGCTGAATTGTTATAATGATAGTCAGTGCTATTGTCCTGAATATTAAATGTTTAATGTAGTGGTCCTAGTAATATCTGTGTGTACTCAAGTAGCCTCATGACCTTGACCTCACATAACTAATTATGAATAACTCAATTTACTGATTTGAAAGAGAAGGTATTGTTATTATAACTATAATCTGATTAACTATTATAGATTTCTTATGGTGAACTTATGGTGGTCAGGGTGAATCACCACAACTTGTTTAGTAGATAGATGTTAGTTTGTACTATTAATTACCTATTTTAGGCTATAGCATTAAAGGCTGAAAGGCTGATTACAAGTAGTATAAGTTCCGTCAGAGAGAGCAAAAATAATTGGAACAAATGACAGGGCATGGAATACAGCAGGAATGTTTTGAACACTGACCTTAACTTTGGTCTCAGTGTGCCTGTGGAGCCCTGTATGACCTGAACTCACCACTGAACTGAAGCTCTAAGACTCTGGGTGAAGGCACTGAGCAGGCTTGTCTCCTAGAAGGCATGTTTTAAAGATGACCTTGCTTTAATCTTCATGAACACCTGAAGACTTTTTATTTATCATCCTTTTTTACTACAGGCACCTTAAGCAACCTGTGGTTCGAGCCCTTTAGGTTGAAAAAGCTGTATTAAAGGTATGACTCAGTGTTCTGCTCTCTAAAATTGTCCATGCAGAGTCAAAGTTATTTATTTTTACCATTATTTGTGGGGAACCAGACTCACTAGAGAGAGAGAGGGGGAGAGAGAGAGAGAGAGAGAGAGAGAGAGAGAGAGAGAGAGAGATAAACAGTATATAATAATAATAATATAAGTACACATAGAAATGTGTCATATATTTAGCCTGTGCAAGGTGTGCATACATACATAACTGCAATATATAATACACGTATACACAATATATGTACACATGTATAAATATATGTATACACACAAAATATTATATGATATATATATGATATATATGATATATAGTATGTTGATCTATGTTGCCCCTGACATAACTGACATAACTTCCTTGCCTGTATTAGACAGCATATCCTGCAAATAAATTTCCTTTCTTGGAATCAATAAAGTTGTCTGATTCTCAGTGTTACTGCTTTTATGTGGAAACAAAGCTTACTCAGCATACAATGCAAATTATCGTTGTTTATCGTGTTTTACATTTCCTCTTTCTGTTGGCATTTGAAATGGAAATGATAGTTGGGCAAGGCTACATAGCATGAATACCATACACTGTATAAAACATGGACTTTATATCCATGATGTCATCCATAGGTTTCTGTGCCATTTTGAAGCTCCGATTTTGGTGGCTCTGGTCGTCGTTATCTTGGCAGTCCTAAAAATTGTCAAAATTTGAACCTGTCAAAGTGGCCACACTGTTAATTCTGCAGAACTTTAAACCTTAATATAATTTGAACAGGTGAGTTCTATAGTTACTATAGAGACCAAAATTGATTTTTGTACCAGGCTGTAAAATTTTTTGCTGTGAAGTGGACATATTAACATAGGGACTTATGGAGATGGACTCGTTTGTAGCCATTAGAGGTGCTACAGTTTTGGCACTTGAGTGTTGCCTTCATTTTTACAGCCACAGAAGTTGCTGCTTGGTGAATACGTGAGAGGGTATGGGCCTATGGGGAAGCTTAAACACTTGACTGACCAGTGGTGTGGACAATCAGGGACTTTTATGCTTATAGTACTGGTCCCCACTTTCCTGTCATCCAGCCAATTACCACCTCATTGACAGTGTGTGTGTATGTGTGTGTGTGCGTTCCTGTTCCTTCTAGCACCCCAGACTCTGTTCCACATGTATTTACAGAAAACTGGACCTGACTGAATTAGCAGATAAAATGAAAGCCCAATGGAGTTTGGGATGTGCACATGTAAGTGGGTACTGTAGAATGCAGTAATTTTGGTGGTGTGCAAAGGCCCGACCAGTTCCACCAAAGTTCCATACAAGAACATTCTCCAAGGCATCAGACAGCTGGTGGTGGCTCACTAAGCCTCAGGATGCAGCTTGCCCATGAGACACTGGGTACAGTCGAAATAGTCAAAATAATTAGCTCCTAGGTCCTTTCCCAACCACTTTTCCTTGACCTCGATGGAAAACGTCACAAGGTCAAGGAAAGATGTGAAGGAGAATTCATAAGGAGTTAGGAGAAGCGGTCACTGGAGCTGATCGCTGCCAGTCTAGTCAATGAGAGCACTCACACAGGGCGCACCGCGGAGCGTCTCAGAAGCGTCTCTCCGCGCCATGACGCGAGCATTCCGTAGCATTTCTATTTTTGACGCGAGCCGTTGCTAAACCTCGTAAATTTCAACAGAGCAGATCACACCAGACAGGAAATCCGACACAGAATCAATGTAATAAACTTCCATCCCCTTTCAAAATAAAACACAATACGCAGTTCATGTAGCGTATCACAACTTCACACCAAAGTTACGTCATGACTGGTAGCACCAGGTGATCAAAGATCGATCAAAGGGTCTCAACATAAACGATGAGAGACTAATTGTTGAAGTGGAACAACACACAATCATTTATGACACAACAGATGCTTTTTATAATCTCCACATCGGAGAAGCAAAGTCAGCTGTTTGCTGTTGTTGTTTTCCTTATACACAGTTTATCGCGGGGTCTCGCGTACGTCCAGGATTCTCGCGTACGTCCAGGATTCTCGCATGATCCCGGGATCTCGTGTGAATACGACCGGCTCGCTCCACTGCCGTTACGCTGCCAACACACCCCTGGTGTGAGTTGACGCTGGGCAAAGGACGCAGCTAAACCGCGGCGCAGCCGTTACGCGGCGCTTACGTTATGCGGCGCTTACGTCTCCTGTGTGAGTCCCGTGTAAGGACAGAGGGTGTCACTCCCTGTACAGGTTGTAAAGCCCTCAGAGGCAAAATGTTTTGTTAATTTGGGCTATACAAATAAAATTTGATTTGATTTGATTTGATGATCTGCAGGACACTGGATGTCACAGTTAGAAAAAGTTTTCACTGTGTGTGAACGCAGCTCCACAGTCAACAATAGAACACACTTCATGATCAAAGTTTTTACATCATGTCAACACATCTGTCACACACTCTCCCTCTGCTACAGTCTACATCACACTTACATCACACCCACAAATAAATTAGTTTTTAAATATAAAATAAAGTTTTCTTTATTATGTTTGGTTGGGAATGACCGAACGGTGCATCGTTTTTTTGTCACTGCCGCTAGGAATTGTGAGACGGTATTATCTCCTTTCCTTTCCTAAAGGATGGTCCGGTATATCCTATGCTAAAGGAGATATTAAAGGAAGCATTGAAGCTCCTTTCCTTAACGGTTTTAGAAATTTGAACAGCTCTTATCATGCAACTACGTCAATACTTCCAGGTCATTTCACTCAGTGAGGAAGGTTCCTAAGCAAAATTGACTATTCGACCGCACCCTCTGTCTGTATCTCAGACTGGGCATGGATAGGCAGTTTAGTCAAACAGCCCATATGTGGTAAAACATGCCTCCAAACCTTAAACTTTAAAGCCACATCTATCTTTATCAATGAACTTAAATAAAGCTGTTTGAAGGATATTGTGTTAAACACTTCATTCTACCTGAGCAGTGTTGTTAAATTACTGTAGTCTAAATCAGGAATTCTCACCTGCAAAAAAATATTATTGTCTTAGCCATGGGCACCTGTTTAATCATACTTGGTCCAATAGACACATAATACAAGATTTCTGTTGTCTTACTATTGTAGCTGGAATTCACATTATGTTTGTACAGTATACGAGTTGCAGTCCCTCTCCAATAAACTGAATGACAATTGTTTTTCCTTTGCTTTAAACATTACGTTTCTGTGCTTTCAATACTTTATAAAAATTAATACACATATTTATTGACTGGCCACCACAATGTTTTAAGTCATATTTGATTAGGTTTGATGTATGTATATGTATGATTCTTGCAGTTGTTGGGGTGTGTCTACACAGTTTCGTAATAAAAATGTCAGCTAAATGAATGTAATGCAAAGGAAAACTAATTTGGGTTGGGTTTTCTTTCTGTTGCTTGTTGCCTTTTTTCTGTTCTATCAGTTAACTATGTTCTCAACAGGTTCATTGCTGAGATCTAAAAAGACAACAAACATCAACAAAACAGGCGCAAGAGACCAAGAAATTGTGGCAATTATGGAGACATGCTCTCCATTTTATGATCTACATAACCTGGGCTAAATGTGCTGACCCAGTCTCTCACTGACCCTGCATTGATGTGTACAGACAGTGCTACCTGCAAGTGTGGTCTATGCTCTCCCTGCTCTTGGCCTGCTTTGTCATTGATGAGTTATGGTGTAGAGGCAAAGAGTGAACTACATTTGATATGCCTGGCAGACAGCCTGTTGGACGACCAGCCAGTTCTTTTAGCTTGTGTAACCTGGGCCAGTCGTTGCCCTGTAATTGCTTTTCCAGATAATATGTGTGAACGGCACCTGGCGCTGTGATCTTGTATGCATATACAGGATTCACTGCCTTCCACTGGGCATAAATAACACATAGGCCTGCCCTTGAGAGGGGGAGCAGATAAAAAATGCATTTAAAAGTGTGAAGTGGAAGCAAAATTAATCCTTCTGACATTTTGTTGCCACATATGGGTATGTCCACTGCTCTTCACTCTAATGCAGATAGTCTGCTTTCTTTTCTTTATCATGTGTAAATAATTAGTGTTGTGGGGAATGTGACACCACCAGGCAAGCAGTGAATGTAAACAAAGCTGTTAAAGGTGAAAGAGCATTCACACAAGGAAACAGTGGGTAAGTTAAGGTATATAAAGCAGTAAGACCAGATAGGAAGCTGACTGCTCACTGTATCCTTCTCTGTGTTACCTCTAAATCTTAATGCTAAATCTCAGCTAGGTATCCTTTCATTAATGTCTTTTGCACTTAAATAACTGGTAAAAACTGCAATTACAATAATTTGTTGTTATTATATGAATACAGTTGAAAAATATCAGGGTATATAGATGGGTGATGAATGAAATATTTTTTTTCAGGCTTTCACATGTCTTGCCATGCATATGGCAATAAAATATACTGTATTTCAGGATTAACAGTATTTATGCAGTTTAGGGTGATATTGTGGGTAATATCCAATTATGCAACCTAACAGATCTGAACTGAACACTCCTGGTTTTTTGTTTATAACAACATTGTCATTGAGCTAGTACAGAGCATAACATTCAAACAAAGAAAGGTCCAAACTATAAATAATGACAAACTGAAAGTTAAACATGAAATTGAAACAAAAATATCTATGATTAAGGACAATATGACATACAGTGTTATGTTGTGAAATGTAAATGTTTTAATTTTACTTCATTATTAAATCATATTTCTATCAGGTGTTCATTTACATTACAACTAGGCTATGTTACAACTTACAAAAAGCTGATGCAATCGGTTACAGAACAGAAAATGTAAAATGAGTCAAATGGCTAGGATGTGAATCAGTGGTGCAGTTCATGTTTTCATCTGAACTCAGTTCCACTTTAACAATCTGTTATGATATTAAATACCATCCTGGATTCCATCTGGGTGGAGTATATTTAAGGGCTGAAATATGTGTCACCAGAAACTGAATTTGAATTAAATTGTTCAATTTGATATATTGCATTAAAAAACTGAATCTGAATTGTAACTTGAAACTGAATTTATTAGTTTGGAACTGAACATTCAGTTCTCACAATTCAAATTCAATTTTCTATGACAAACATCCGGGTAGTTGAGGCAGAGCAATCGAGCACAGATACACAGGATGCCTCTTCGGCCAATCAGCAGCTATGTCACTGAGCACGTAACGTAGTGGTCATTTGTTGCCGCCCGCCATGAAACGGTGGAAGAACTGCTTTATGGCATTATATTTGAGTCTAGTGTTGCCACCCGTCCCGTTTTTCATCAGCTGTCCCGGGGGGAAAAAAATCTCTCATACACAATTTGTCTCGTTTTTGGGGGAAAATATAGAAACTTTATTTGGTTTCCCTCATTCTGTAGTCCAGAAAGGTTCCTATGCTTCTCGTTATGGAATTTTCTATCCTTAGGTTACACGAGGTCATATGTGGGCCTTGAGGGCCGCAGCAGTATTAATTGTTTGGCTTTGGTTGGGAACAGTAGGTGCCAGTCTATCTCAACACTGTGGTGGCCAGGGTCGAAGAGACCTATTGCTGCCTTCCTAGTTTGTGTAATCAGACATCTGTGTCTCCAGATTAGAATGTGTTGACAATAACACCTCCTTGAGTAAAAGTATTCTCTTTGACTAATTCTAGGCGTATAGTATTTGTGGTGTTATCTTGGGGTTTAAAGTCTATCCGCCACGATGAGTTGGGCAGAATGTGAGACCGACTCAGGCACTTCTGATGTACTTTGAAAGTGTCTCTAATTCTCCTTGGCCAAGCGTCAATAAATAATACAGCATAAGACATCAGAGGCTCCTGAACACTTTCTTCCCTCCTGACCTCACCATTGACCTTTGACTTCAGCAATTTCTCCACAACACTTCTGTAGCTATTTAACCGTCTGGGGACGGATCTAGAGGATCCACCTAATCGTACGTTTTACAGATCTGTGAATATCTCTGAAACGGTTTATAATATTGTGTCTGTCCGACACTTCCTTGTTGATCTATTCCACCGACCAATGGAAAAATAGATGGTTTGCAGACTGAAAGCGCAGTCAACAAATGGACAAACATTACTAGGCGGGATATTTTCTTTTTCAACCAATCAGTGGTATAGTATCTATTCTAGCCCATCAATGGACTCTTGGGGGATCTTGGGGGGGAGGGACAACAGAGATAGAGAGAGCTGTGTGTGTAGAACAGAGCAGAGTGACAGAGGGTCCAAAGTAACTGCAAAGTGACAGAATAAATAGTATTCCTAGTGAATGACTTTCTGAAGGGTCTTTGCTTAAAAATCTGTAACACTAAAGAATTTCAAAAACGAAAACGTAATTTTTTACTCAAAATCACACCTCAAACAGTACTAGTGAAGAGTTTTTGAATGAAAATATTATTTTTCAATCCCTTTACCTGACATACATATGCAGTTGTTCTATCAAATATGTGAAGAACAATAAAATAATGCCCTTTCAATAAAAAAAGGTCCCATGTGTTTTTGCCTCATTTTCCTCAGGCATACCACTTAGCAAAGCAAAGAGCCTCCAGAGAGTTGAGGGGAAGCTATCCTTCAATAGAAATAGTATTTATGAAGTTATTCTGTCACTCTGCAGTCACTTTGGACCCTCTGTCACTCTGCTCTGTGTGCTCCCTGACCCCTGTGCCAGTGATTGGTTGGTCGCCAACGAGCCTGTTTAAAGAGCCGGCTCTTTTAAGTGAACGATGGGAGCCGGCTCCTGTCCGTCAGTCCATTTAAAAAAAATTTTTTTTTTTACTTTTCTCTTTAGGAAAAGTACCTGCAGGCACTGCAGGCACTGGCTACGGGTGTCACTGCATGCTGTGCAACCAATCATGTGAGGATTGACAAGGAGCATACCACCAAGCAGGGAGGGGTGGGGGTAGCAGCGCTGAGAGGTGACAGGAGAGGAGGGAGACACGCTGAAGGAGAGAGAGAAGTGAAGACGAGAGACGAAAGATTTATTATTTTTACTCCATACCAAAAACATTTTGGTTCTGTTTGACCAGATGTCAGTGGTGGGTGTTGTGGAGAAATTGCTGAAGTCAAAGGTCAATGGTGAGGTCAGGAAGGAAGAAAGTGTTCAGGAGCCTCTGATGTCTTATGCTGTATTATTTATTGACACTTGGCCAAGGAGAATTAGAGACACTTTCTAATCAGAAGTGCCTGAGTCGGTCTCACATTCTGCCCAACTCATCCTGGTGGATAGACTTTAAACCCCAAAATAACACCACAAATACTACACACCCAGAATTAGTCAAAGAGAATACTTTTACTCATGGAGGTGTTATTGTCAGCATATTCTAGTCTGGAGACACAGATGTCTGTTCGTGTTAATGGAATGTCAATGGCAAGCTATCTATTATGACTAGGAAGGCAGCAACAGGCCTCTTCTACCCTGGCCACCACAGTGTTGAGATATGGTGGCACCTAGTCAAAGCCAAACAATTAATACTGCCGAGGACCTCAAGGCTCACACGTGACATCGTGTTACCCAAGGATAGAAAATTCCATAACAGTGGGCATTAACAAAGCACAGTGCTGTATTTAATTTCTCTTTTTTTTTAGTACTTTTCTATGCTTAGGTTTTTATAAGCATTTCTATCTGCTTTGTGTAGCAGAGTGATACATACATAGATACATCCACTGATTGGTTGAAAAAGAAAATATCCTGCCTAGTAACGTTTGTCCATTCATTTACTGCACTTTCAGTCTGACGAACATTTATTTTTCAATTGGTCTTTTACGCTGTGACATAGAACACCATGGAAGTTATGGACAGACACAACAGCATATCTCCGTCTTCAGCAGAATCTCAGGAAAACAGTGTAAAAAAAACCATATCTCTGTATCATAAAACGTTTCAGATATATTCACAAATATATAAAACTTATGAGGCGGATCCGCCCAATCCATCCCCAAACAATAAATAGCTACAGAAGCATGGGAACCTTTCTGTACTATATAACAAAGGAAACCAAATAAAGTTTTTACATTTTTCCCCCAAAACGGGACAGATTGTGTCCCAGGAGAGATTTTTTTTTACCCCCAGGGACAGCTGATGAAAAAAGAGAACAATTCTGGGAAAAACGGGACAGGTGCCAACACTAGACTCAAATATAATGCCATAAAGCAGTTCTTCCTCCATTTCATGGCGGGTGGCAACAAATGACCACTACATTACCTTGGCTGATTGTATCTGTGCTCTGTGCCTCAACCCGGATGTTTGTCATAGAAAATTGACATTGAATTTTGAGAACTGAATTTGAATTGTAAGAACTGTATTTGAATTGTAAGAACTAAATTTGAATTGTAAGAATGTTCAGTTCCAAACTAATAAATTCAATTTCAATTACAATTCAGATTCAGTTTTTCAATGCAATGATTCAAATTGAACAATACCAATTCTAATTATGTGATTCAAATTCAGTTTTTTAATGCAATTATTCAAGTTAAGCAATTCAAATTCAAATATAAATGACTGAAAATGTAGTTTCTGGTGGCACATATTTTAGCCTATATATATTCGCATTCATTTTATTTTTATGTTTTTGCTCTATAGGTTGAGAAGTTAACCAGGCAAGACAGCATGTGTTTGCAGTCTGTGTGAATATTGTCAGCATTAAAATAAGTGGGAGCGATTTATTGTCTGTCACAATGTATGGCAGACCAGTAAGCTGCATGCAGGCAAGTGTCACTGATAGGTCTGTAATTACTATTAGACAGAAGGAAAGAGAGCTCTGAAGACAGTGAGAGGAGTGTCGGACTGTAAGAGAAAAGGGAGGGCAAGGGACAAATACAGTCGGCTGGAAAATCTTATATGTGTGAAAGAGTGTTCTTGAATGTATGGTTACAGTGCACTTACCTTGGAGCCTCGCTCGTTAAAAATAATCTCCACGTCTAAAATCTTGCCAAATTGCTGTGGAAGACAGGGAAGGAGAAGGAGGGCAGGGAATGAAGAGGGAGAAGAGAGGAAGGAGGAGGAAATAATTAGAACGGTGACCTGCACTTTTCTGTCCTATTCCAAATGATAAAAATCGTAGTCAATAAACCCAACTTTAAAAACATAAAGCTCTATTCTTGAACTCCCTCACCACTCCTCGCTACTAAAAAGGTCAAGCAGTTGCTCGGAGAATGAGATTAATAAAATATCCATTTACTCCTAATTCTTTTTAATGCTGTGTTTGTTCTGTTTTGGCTATAAAGAGGTGTGAGTGTGTGTGTGTGTATAGGGGACTGAGGGTATGCAGTGTTAATGAACATTATGGTGGATGTGGATGCTATAGCAATGCAACGCATCAGCACGCAGCGCTGATCTTAATGATGCCCATCATCTTACTTCTTCTGTCCCCTCTCAGAAAAAAAGAGAGTATTTTATAGCGAGAGGCCCTCTCAGTTAAACCAGGAAATGGCTTGTATTGTATGTATATCAGAAGATATAGTGCTTATTTATTATTATCGTTTATTAAATATGTATGTTTCAAATCAAACTGAATTTAGTAGCTGGATAAATCAATGAAAAATAGACATTTTAAACATGAAAGTTCAATATGTTTTATATGGAAAACTAAAAAAAGGTTTTCACTGTTCATATTCAATGTGCGCATCTCAGGACAAACTCTAACCTCAACCTGACAGCACAGTAACAGTCTCTTTGACATCAGGACTTTATTCCAACATCTTATGTGTCAAAATAAAGTGAGGTTAGCTCAGAGGATGTTCTCTGTAAGACCTCTGCCTGTCATTAGTAGACTTCATCAGTTTGCATCTGAATGCCTGGTCGAGGTCGAGTTTGGCTGCTAACACTACATCAAGTGTAGCATTTCTAATCTGCCTCTACCATGTTTACAAAGCACGTGTGGGTGGAGCCACCGCCACCTACTGTGCTGGAGAGTGGGCTGAATTTTCCTAATTCCACTAGTGGACGCAGCCCGAATAATCTTACTTTTTAATTAATCACGCTATTTTTTCTAATCACGTTATTTTTTCTAATCACGTTATTTTTTCCATAATTAATTAATTGAAATTAACGCGTTAATTTGACAGCCCTATTTGATATAATTTGACTGGCTGTATGTACAACATTAACAACTTTGGTTGTAGTCCACTTTAGCATTGAAAAGTATGGCCTATTAATCAGGCCACACCTTCAATGGTTTGATAACCAATTAACCAATGAAGCTAAGAAGCAAATAATCCAAAATGGTGGAAGTTTAAAAAAAAAAAAAAGCTAAATCACTTAACACCGATGTGTTTTTAGTATTTTTAGTACTTTTGTTGTCTAACATCAATCTCCATCTATTTTGTGTACAAACATGGACGTGGAACTTAGAGATTAATGATTTGCCTTTGCCTTTTTCCGTTATATGGACTACTTGACCCATTCAAAAAAAGCCAAGCTTCTCTTGTTTACATTTGAGAACAGCTGTTAGCGCTAGATAGTGTCCATCTGCCTCCGGTTTACATACTTACATGGTGAATAAACAACCCTGAACCAAGATATGAAAAAATGCTCTGAGAGACTGTTTCAAAACCACTGACTGGGAAGTGCTCTGCAGACCAAATTGAAAGGACACTGACCACCCGTATCACAGATTACATCAACCTGTGTTAAGAGAAGACTGGGCCTACCTGGGGGGTACAGTGTTTCTGTTTTAGCTGTTTTTTTTTAAAGTTTTAAACATTGTTAACCACTTGTTATTCACAGGTACTTTCCCTGAGGTTTAAAAGTCTACAATAGTTAAACCACTGCTTTAAAAAGTAACTTACATTTCTCAGCTTTTAGCAATTACAGACCCATTTCAAACATCCCATTCTTAGGTAAGATTTTAGAAAAAGTTGTTTTTAAACAGATCAATAACACCACAGCACAGAGAGTGCACTGGTCAAGATAATAAATGATATTAGAAATAACACTGGTTTCAACAAGCTCTGTTCTGGTTCTACTTGATCTCATTGCAGCCCTTGATACTGTTGGTCATAACATACTATTAAATAGACTTAAAAACTGGGTTGGCCTCTCGGAGATGGCTATAAAATGGTTCGGGTCATATCTGACTTGGCGAGACTTCTTTGGGTCCCAGGGTGATTTCTGCTTGGATACAAATGGCATAACCTGTGCAGTCCCGCAAGGTTCCATTTTGGGCCCTATTTTCTTCAGCATTTATATGCTACCACTTAGTGAAATCATCAGAAACCATAACATTGAGTTTCACAGCTATGCTAATGGCATACAATTGTACATTTCTGTATCTCCTCATGACCTCAGCTCAATTATAACTAACTTCCGTTAACCAACAATTTTCTGCAACTCAATCAGGAAAAGACCAAAATAATAATATTTGGGCCTAAAGCCCAGAGAGACCATCTGTTCAAGCATCTTCGATCCCTGGCTCTTCACATGAAGGATCAGGTAAAGTTACCTGGTAAAGTTACCTGGGAGTTACCTCATATCAGAAATATAACCAAAAGGTCAGTTTATCAAATGAGAAATATTGCAAGTGTCAGACCTTTCTTGACTAAGGCTGACATGCTAAATTCATGCTTTTATCACCTTAAGGCTTGATTACAGCAATGCTTTTCTGTCTGGTCTTCCCAAAAAAACATTGTGCCACCTACAACTTGTACAAAACTCTGCAGCCCGAATACAGAAGGCATATATAATTACAATTGCAATATTCCACGAGAGGATGTGCTTTAACATCATTACTGGCACGACAGTGATGCAGTCAGGATTAGCATTACTGTCACTGAAGTGCCAATAATAAGTTAAAGCTCACCCTTGTAATATTGCGATCATACAACAATTACCAACAAATATAAAATATATAATCAAAAGATATTTATGTTTTGGGGCAATTTGCTCTCAATCTACATTTCTTTGCTTGCCGTTTCTGTCCTGATCTCCGTTTCTATGGAGATACACGAATGAATCAGCAGACAGATCTATAGGCACCACATGCATGACAGACACACAGGCACAAAGACACATTTTACCAGTCAAAAATCTTTCTCAGATTGGAAGAAGAGAAGTTTGAGAATATTTGCTGATGTCACAAGTCTATGTGGGCATTTATGGTCTAATTGACTTATGTTCCTGTTTATTCTCTCATTCTCTTATTTCCTGCGTCAGTCTTTTAGTTAGAGGCAAATGAAAGCACTCCTCCAATCAGCCTAATGAACTATTGGAAACAAAGTTGGGCCTTTTGATTTTTAAATTAAAATGATTTACAACACATTTCAACATTTCAACGCATTTTCCAGCAGATTTAATTTCCATATGAATTAATATCAGTGTTAACTTTTTTCAGCTTCAGTATAAATAGATACCAGTCACAAAGAGACTCAGAGCACTGGGTGTTCAGTTTGAGCCTGTGCTGTATAGATGCAGCAGCACTAACCTTGCCAGGCAGTATGATAATGCTCAGCCTTGTGCTCCCCATAACTAGACCTTGAATCAAGTAGTTTATTTCAATAAATAAATAAACATGGAGCAGGCGGCAGAGCAAAGGCAAGGTCATAGTATCAGCAGTAGTCCTGGAGATGAAGGAAGTCTGCCAGCAAAAAAACAAAAAAACATGCCCAATCATACACATGATTTGAATATACACGTTACACACTTATGTTGCAGAAGTATACGTAATTTATTTATGTGTCTAATCTAAGCTTCTGATCAGAGTCAAAGGAAGTTCCCTGAGAAAGGAAGATTGTTTTTGATTTCATTATTTTATTTCAGAGTGTCATTGTTTACAGTGGTCCCTCGTTTATTGCAGGGGATACGTTCTAAAAAAAACCTGCAATAGACGAAATGCGCGAAGTAATCAGCTTTATTTTTTACAATTATTATACATGTTTTAAGGCAGTAAAACCCCTAACCATGCACTTTTATACACTTTTCTCAGACAGGCATTAACATTTTCTCACATTTCTCTTATTTAAACACTTCTCCCTCAGCCAATCAGGACACCGAACACAATGCACGTTCATAATGTACAGTACGCTGTAAAAAAAAAGCATGCAAAATTACACAAAAAAATATCTACGAAACAGCAGTGTTCTTTCCAGTACAACGGGCAGTCCCTCAATGACTATCTCCTCCCTGGACCCACATTAGGTCCATCCCTATTTGGTGTCCTCATCCGGTTTCGTCAGTATCAAATTGCTGTGAGTGGTGACATTAAGAGCATGTTCCACCAAATATGCCTTTTGCAAACGGACAAACCAGTTATAACAGCACATCCGTGACAATTGCGAGCACAACAGCAACCTAGCTGAGTGTGTTGAGCAGTCCTATGTTGACAACTGCCTCCAAAGCAGACAAATATAAGGCCCTAGTTGACGGACTGCACAAGCTCCTCCAGACCGGAGGCTTCGAGATATGCCAGTGGGCCAGTAACATGCCTGCTGTCATCGAACATCTTCCACACAAAGCCATATCGGAGAGCAATGATTTGTGGCTTTCTCAAACTAGCAGAGACCTTCAAGAGCCAACTCTAGGTTTACGTTGGGACCTCCTACGAGACTCCTTGAGGTACAAACACAAACCTGTGGTGCCTACTGAACCCACAATGAGGAACGTCTACAAGGTACTTGCCAGTCAATATGACCCATTAGGCTACATTGTACCATTTACGACAAGAGCCAAAGTGCTTGTTCAAGATCTCTGGAGGGAACAAATTGGTTGGGATGAACCAATCCGGCCACAGAGTCTGCGAGACAGATGGCTCGACTGGGAACAAGAAATCCCTGACCTGATCCAGATGGAACTTCCCAGATGTTATGCACCAGCATCTGCAGATGCACCAACTCCAGAGATCTCCACATATTCTGCGACGCTTCTGAGAGAGCATACGGGTCCGTTGCATACTTACGGACAAAAGAAGCCCAGAACCAAGTCTATGTCTCATTCGTGCTGGCTAGATCCAGCACCAAAGAAGCAGCTTTCCATGCCATGATTGGAACTGTGCACTGGCCTCACCGGTGCTCAACTAGCCAGTGTCCTTCAGACTGAACTCACCTCATCTTTCCGAAAAGTTATCCTCTGGTCTGACTCCACAACAGTTCTCCACTGGATCAAATCAGAATCCTGCTACTACAAAGTCTTTGTGGGCACACGTGTAGCTGAGATACAGAACCTGACTGATGTGAGCAACTGGAGGTATGTGGATACTAAAAACAATCCGGCAGACGACATTACGTGAGGTAAAACCTTAAAAGAGTTGTCACATCCACATCGTTGGAATCAAGGTCCTGAGTTCTTGTGTCACACCGAAGTTAACTGGCCAACTAGCCCTTCAGCCCATAGACATATATACATAGACATATATACATAGACATATATACATAGACATATATACATAGACGCCGCATTGAGCGGGTTGGTCGTTGGTCGCGATACGTCAATGGGTCCGCCATATTGGATGTGGCAGATCTGCCCGTAAACTAATACAAGGAAATGGACTGAACTTCATAAAGCGCCTTTCTACAAAGTTCTTTAAGTTAATGCCTCTTATACACCCATTCACACACACACTAATATATCTGGGAAACAGGCACCAACGTAAAAACAACGTATGTAACTTTTAAAGTGATGATTATAAATGTTTACTCCTTATGTAAGCACCAAACCAACGTATGTATTTTTCTAATGCTGAGTGTTTACAGCTACTAATGTGTGTAACACTGTTACTGTGATGATAAATATTGGAATATTTATATTTAACATTTAATCTGTGTCTATAATAACCAGATCCTGAAATGTAGATATGACATGAGGGTTTTCTGAATAAAGAGCACTAACGTGTACATTACACGTGAACATATATACATACATATAGTACACACACACACACACACACACACACACACACACACACACACACACACACACACACGTCACATCTACATATCAGGATCTGGTTATTATTATTTTTCAGCGCTCAATGCGGCGTCTATGTATATATGTCTATGCTTCAGCCTATCCAGAACCAGAGGATGGTAAACTTAAGAAATCAGTTTTCTGTGCTTATGGCACTGTCACCTGCACCTACTTGCGACCGGTGTCTCGTCTAGTCCGGCTTCCAATGCTCGAAGATTACGAGGTTGAAGAGCCTTCTACCTGAGTGACCTTTCTGCTATTGGTTCGACTGTCCATGCAGACACCCGGGGGCGGCTGTGTCAGAAAGCCCACAGTAGGAATCATTAGTTTCCCTGTTCAGAGCGTCATTGTTCACAGTGGAGACAACCCATTCTATCTCTCCCTAACATACCCCCTTTGTTATACAGATGTAAGAACAGTTTTTACCACCAGGCCATCAGACTTCTGAACTCATAACCTAACAGGACTGCTGTCTGCAAATTATTCACCACCAATCATGACTGTTGCTATTGTGCTAGGACTTGCCTTTTTTTTCTTGTGCAATACTTGTCCACTCCTGCCACTTATACCACGTCTGCAAAAATAGTACTCCACAAACAAGTGTTTCGTCCTTGGATCGATCGCCAAAGCCTTTTTCCTTGCCCTTCCATAGCCATAGCGTTGTTGCTCGAGTGTTCTTTTGTTTTTCTCCTCGATTGAGTGACTTTTTGTTGTAAATTCTTAGTCTAGCCTTTTTGTTTCTTAGTGTTTAGTGTTGTGTTTTTCAGCCTCCCTCGGAGCGCTTTCAGTTAATGTTTTGCAGCCTGTTGTTTTTCCTCTTTGTGAGTGATTTTGATTTTGATAACCTTTCATAAAGCAGTTTAGAGTTTTTCCTCCTTTGGAGTGATTTTTGTTTTCTCTAGTTTAGGCCTGTTTTCATAGCCTGCCATAGCCTCACTCTGTCGAGGGTTTTTGTTACTTCAATAAATAAGCTCACTGACACCTCTGCACCTGCGTCCTGCTTTGAGTCCGGCCTGACATATTGTAGGTGATTTTACCATTCATGTGGACAACCACAATGATAGTCTTAATACTGCGTTTATCTCTTTATTAGATTCAATCGGCTTCTGTCAGAGTGTAAATAAACCGATTCATTGTCTGAACCACACTCTTGATCTTGTTTTCTCATATGGCATTGAAATTGATCATCTAATAGTTTTTCCACAGAATCCTCTTCTGTCTGACCATTTTTTAATAACCTCTGAGTTCATATTATTGGATTATAAGCCTTTTTGTAGAAACTCCTACAGCAGATGTTCATCTGATAGTGCTGTAGCCAAATTTAAGGAAGTGATTCCTTCAGTATTGAATTCAGTGTCATGTCTCAATGTAACAGAGGACTTGTCTGCTTCCTTTAGCCCCTCACAAATAGATCATCTTGTTGACAGTACTACAGGCTCATTACAGACAACTCTAGACTCTATTGCACCTCTGAAAAAGAAGACAATTAAACAAAGAAGGCTAGCACCATGGTATAGCCAGCAGACTCGTAAATTAAGTAGGGATGTGAGTTTTGTACAAAAACACTATTCGAAATTCGATTCGAAAATCGACAGAACCCCGCCCGCCCCCACCCAAACGCGCGCACACATGACAGACAGGGTGAAAGCGGTAACGGTTTAATGAGTCAATAAACAATGATAAACAAATAAACAATAAACTTCCATTCACATCACATAGCCAACAGTCTCAAACAATAATATAGGCTTCCAATTTTATTATTTATATTTACTATTATTTACTATTTACGTCAGAAGGAACCGCGGGTGAAACTGCCCGTTTAGGGAACGATATTGAAAGCGCAACTTTGCCAGGCGAGGGTATTTCTGTTTATTGTCTTTCCACCATGTCATCGGGTCAGTGTGGAGTGGTGGGCATGTATCCTGGCAGTACTGAGTCAATTCAGTCACGCATGTTGCGCTCTCTGTGCTGTAATCCTCGCCAAATATGACGCCAATTGCTGCGGTTAACGGGCCATCCTTTCGGGAATGTTTCGGGTCGCTAGGCCCTTCATGCGATTCCGCCGCCTCTCCGGCTTCTTCATCATCTGCCATGGACAGAAGGTTTCTAACCTCGGCCTGCACTGCGTTTCTCACCTCGTCAGTTGCGAACCTCAGGTGTTTGTGTCTGGGATCCAAAAATGAGGCAATGTATGCGACCTTGCGTGCGCTGCTGGCATCTTCAGGTGCAAGGCGCTCTTTCAATGAGGCAGACACTGCTTTTTTGAAATCGGCGACTTTGGAAGATTCTTCTGGGAGTTCTTTGAGATGTTTGGACTGTAGGTTTGCAACCACTGGAAAAATCATAGAGAGCGACACGTTCACGACACGTGCACATAACGCAGTGGTGGCGCATTTCAGTGAGTACAGCACAGGCAAAATTTCCTCCATCACAACCCAGCTATCATCGTCCAGGGTCAAGTCCAGGGTGCGCGCATCCGATAATTTGGTGACATTTCTGTCTGACAAGACGGCGCACACAGCCCATCTCTGTTCTAACAAGCGCTCGAACATGTCATGTATCGAATTCCATCTTGTCCGGCAGCTTTGCACTAACTTGTGTGCAGGCACGTTTAGGAGCTGTTGCTTTTGTTTCAGCGCTTCTGTTGCCACCGTGCTATGATGGAAGTGAGACACCAGACGATTGGCAGCTTTTACAACGTGGTTTATGTGTTGCAGTTTGAAACCGTCGTTTGTAGCCAGTTGAAGAGTGTGTGCAAAACAAGGCTGCGAGTCCCATCCCAGTCCGGCGTCGGAATTGGCTAGAACCATGTTGCTGGCGTTATCATGCACGCACGCTGTGACTTTTCCAGTGAGACCCCAGTGGTCCCTTGCGTTAGACAGTACATTTGCGAAATTCTCCGCTGTATGTCTCTCGGGCATGGCTTTGGTCTGCAGAACAGCACTCTGCATCTCCCAGTCTAGCATGTAATGACAGGTGATGGTGACATAGGATTCCGTTGTCAGCGCCGTCCACGAATCTGGAGTTATGGACACTTTATGAGCATTCGCTAATTTCTCTTGTAGGATGCTTACGTTTTCATCACGAAGTTTTTCCAGCCTGCTAGTGATTGTTTTTCGACATGGAACTCTGTATTCAGGCTCAAGAAAGTTCATCAACTCTCGAAAGCCTTCTCCTTCCACAAAGCTAACAGGCAGCATATCTTTAGCTATCATCTTAGTGAGGAGAGTTGATATTTTTTTGGCACGGGCGGCATTCAACTTTGATGACCTCATCATGAAAGCGGCAACTG
This sequence comes from Larimichthys crocea, assembly GCF_000972845.2. Lineage (NCBI taxonomy): Eukaryota > Metazoa > Chordata > Actinopteri > Sciaenidae > Larimichthys > Larimichthys crocea. The sequence goes on from NC_040026.1 coordinate 7,337,192, forward strand.
ACTGCTGGCCCGAAGTCACTTCTACTGGATGTTTCGCTTTCAGTTGGTTGTGCATGGTGGTGGTTGATTTGTGGTATGCCAGCTTTACCTGACAGATGTTGCATTCCACTTCATTTTCATTTATCAAAGTAAATGAGGACCATACGGAACTTTTGCTACCTCGCTGCATCTCTGCATCACATTACACGTTACCGATTGCAATTCTTCTTCTGTTATTTTGACTACCTTTACTGTAAGATAGCGGCACCCTCTGGCCGAATTAATGCAACAGAGTATGTTAGGAACTAGGAAACACCTTTCCCTGCTCATTTTTTTTAATGGAATGCAACGTAAGCCAAAACGGCATTCGAAATTACTATTCAATATTCAAACTCGTCACGAATATTCGACTATTCGAAAATCATGTCCCATCCCGGCATTTCCCCAAGAACGCCTCAAGTGAGTTTTTGAATGTGTTTATAAAAAACTCAAATGTTCTGGATATATGGAGGGCACTGAACCCCTCAGGTAGGGATTATTCATTCTACTCACCTGTACACAATTCCTATAGTAGGATAGATTACTTCCTGGTAGATGCTAAACTAGCACCTTTTGCACTGAATGCGCAATATCACAGCATTGTGATCTCAGACCATAGTCCCCTCTCTTTCTCAATGCGATTGGACCACATAGATAAACCACATAACTCATGGAGATTAAATCCACAACTACTCACGGATAAGAAATTTTGCGAATACTTGACTGAACAGATGTCCCTCTATTTTGAATGCAACGATATTCCGGGGACCTCTTCCTCCATCCTCTGGGAGGCGTTCAAAGCTTTCATCAGAGGCAGTATAATTTCGTTTGAAGCTTCCAGAAAGAAAGAAAATTTGGCTAAACTACAAGATCTGGAGAAACAAATTAAAGCACTGGATAACGAAAATTCTTGTACACCGTCTACGATCTTGCACAATAAAATTTCAAATCTGAAATATGAATATAATAAAATTATGTCTGCAAAAATTAGCAAAGCATTCCTATATACCAGGCAGAGATTCTTTGAATTTGGTGATAAACCAGACAAGCTCCTAGCGCGACAACTACGAAAAATGGAAAGTGACAGGACAATACATAAAATCAAGGCCCAAGACAATACAATTCTAACAAAACTGAAAGATGTAAACAATAGATTTTTTGAATTTTATACTGAATTGTATACCTCAAAGGCTACGCCAGATTCAGCAGCTATAAATCACTTCCTAGATAGATGTGACCTTCCTAAGCTTGACCCCAAGGATTGTGATTCGCTTAATGCTGAAATCACAGCTGCGGAAATCCGAAATGCCATTGCATCACTGAAGGGAAATAAAACACCAGGCCCTGATGGGCTCCCTGGGGAACTATATAAGAAGTACTGTGAAAAGCTATCCCCTTATTTACTAAGAGTATTCTTACAGGCGCAGAATGATGATGCCCTACCGCCTACTTTAACTGAGGCCACAATCACACTAATCCATAAAAAAGGGAAAGACCCATTGGAGGTAGGTGCGTACCGCCCTATTTCACTCCTCAACGTTGACGGAAAGCTGTTTGCCAAACTTTTGGCCAATAGATTGAGCCCGCTCCTGGAGAGGATAGTCCACCCAGACCAGACAGGGTTTATACCCAATAGGAACTCCTTTTTTAATCTCAGGCGTCTTTTTAATATCATGTATACAAAGCGAGATCCAACCTCGAATCTTGTTATAGTAGCCCTCGATGCTGAGAAAGCCTTCGATCAGATCGAGTGGCATTATCTATTTGAGGTCCTCAGCAGATTTAATCTTGGTTCCAAATTCCTGTCACTAGTCAAACTTATTTATAAACATCCCACAGCAAGAATACTAACTAATCGAACACTGTCCGCTCCATTTAAGCTACATAGGGGGACTAGACAGGGATGTCCCCTCTCCCCATTAATCTTCGCTCTCGCTATTGAACCGTTAGCTCAAAATATTAGACTCGACCCTCAGATGCATGGATACACCACTAAAGGAACAATTAATAAAATATCGCTCTACGCGGATGATATCCTTTTATTTATAACACACCCACAATCCACCATTCCAGTTCTCCTGAACAAGATTAATCTATTTGGAACTTTCTCAGGTTATCGAATCAACTGGACAAAAAGCGTCCTAATGCCAATGTTCGCGGATGACACAACATCCCTGGTTAATTTCCCATTCACGATCAATTCAAATAAATTTACCTATTTGGGGATAGAAGTTACAAAACATTACACTTACCTCTTCCAAGAAAACTATCTGCCTTTAGTAGAAAGATTGCGCTCTAAATTGCTGTTCTGGGACACACTTCCCATTTCTTTGATTGGTAGAATAAACGCGATCAAGATGATCTTTCTTCCACAGCTATTATATTTGTTTCAAAACATTCCAATCTTCCTGAAAAAAGTATTTTTTAAAAGGTTAGATTCTTTAATTGTCCCCTTCTTGTGGAGACACAAACCTCCTAGAATTAGCAAGAAATATCTTTGTAAATCGAAGAGGACGGGAGGATTAGCGCTTCCCAACTTCATACATTACTATTGGGCATCTATGATTAGGACTTCGCTCTTTTGGCTAAAAGACTTATCCTCTACGCCTACTTGGCTCTTGATAGAACAGGAAGACTGTTATCCATTTGCATTGTCCTCTATCTTACTAGCCCCAATACGGATCAATAAATCGTTATATAACAACAACCCTATTATTCATAACACGATTCGCATATGGAAACAAATTCAGTCCAGTTTCGATCTCAACCCTATACCCCCTATGTTACCCATAGATAAGAATCCCACTTTTGTGCCATCTGGTCTTAGTGGAGTTTTCTCCACGTGGAGTCAGAAGGGTATTAAACTTATTGGGGATTTGTACGTGGGAGGTGTGTTCGCTTCATTTTCGCAACTACAACAGAAGTAAATAAAGTTTGGATTAGTATCGAAAATTTCTTTCTTTTCTTTAATAATCTGCAAATGTAGGGATTATATACGAAAGGCAATCTGAAGGATTTTGAATCAAACCTAAATCATTAATCCAAACGATGTATGAAGTTTATAAACACCCCACATGAAGACGAAACTGAGTATCTCGTATCTATAATAGGGGGAGGAAGACACGGCATTGTTTTCGCTAAAAGTAGGGAAAGGGGAAGGGAAGGGAAGGGGAAGAGGAGAAAATCCAACCAATACGCGCAGGGCGGAACCACCCTCATTGAAGGAGAAGAGGTGGGGGGAATTTTTTTAAATAAAGAAGGAATGGAGGGAACACGGAAACGAAGAAGAGGAAAAGGAGGGGAAAAGAGGATGAAGTGAGGGACCGAGGCAAAAAAAAGAGATAGAAAAGAGTATGAACAGCGGCGGTCGAGTGGAATAGTTTTTAGGGGGAAGGTGGAGGGAGTAGGCAGAAAATGGGTGGGGGTTGGTGTCGGCGTGAGGAAAAGGGAGAGAAAGCGAGACAGGAGATAAAGTTTTTAAAACCTGCTCTTTTGCGCTAAAGGAGAGCAACAAGTAGCTTGTAAGTTAAGGAAAAAAATTTTCGCTCATAAAAAAACGGAGCAATCAGAGAACAAAGGTCACAAAACACAAAACCAAAACAAAAAACCATTTCATAATATCCCTTTTCTCCCTTTATTTTGTTTGTCGCCCAACTAGCGTTCACAATCTCTCATTGCTAG
>NC_040026.1:7340900-7433400 GCF_000972845.2 Larimichthys crocea
CCAGTATCATTTTTCAGACATTATTTTCTTTTTTACGAATTTACGCATTTTGTCATCAGGTGCTCATCAGATTTTCGTTGCAGCATCAGCAAGGCCCCTCCACGCATAGTCAAGCAAGAGGGCAAGCTGTGGTGGGTCGTGCAGGGGGACGCGCAGGGGCGCGCTTGAGGCGGTTGGCCTCGTGATTGAGGTTAGTCGGGCGGCTGGAGGTTGGAATACCGTGTGGCAATGCTGGGTCCGCTCCATTGAATTTGGGAGATTTGGGCTAGATCTGCCCGTTAACGTGCAATAAGGGAACATCGGACTGAGCTTCATCAAGCGCCTTTCTACAAAGTTCTTTAAGTGTAAGGGCCGCTTATACACCCAGTCACACACACACTAAGATATACGGCGAATATCAGGCCCAACGTAAAAAAAACGTAGGTAACTTTTCAAGTGAGCAGATATAAATGTTTTTATCCATGTATGACTATAGGCACCAACACACAAACGTAGGGATTTTTCTAATGCTGAGTGTATTACAGCTACGTAATAGTGGTGTAACCTGGTGATATTTAACATTTATATCTTGGTCTATAAGATTCCAGATGCCTGAAATGTTAGATATGAGCAATGAGGGTTTTCTGAATAGTGAGAAGGCACATAACGGTAATTACACGTGAACATATATAACATACATATAGTACATCACACACAACACACACGACAGCACACACACCACACACACAACCACGTCACATCGCATATCAGGATATCTGTTATATATTATTTTTCAGCGCTCAATGCGGCCGGTCTAGTGTATAATGATGTCTATGCGTTTCAGCCTATCCAGAACCAGAAGGATGGAAACTTAAGAATCAGTTTTCTGTGCTTATTGGCACTTCACTGCACCTAATTGCGACCGGTGTCCTCGTCTAGTCCCGGCTCCAATGCTCGAAGATTACGAGGTTGAAAGAGCCTTCTACCTGAGTGACCTTTCTGCTATTGAGTTCGACTGTCCATGCAGAACCCGGGGGCGCTGTGTCAGAAAGCCCACAGTAGGAATCATTAGTTTCCCTGTTCAGAGCGTCATTGTTTAACTGGGAGACCAAAAAAAAAAAAAAAACAAAAAAAAAAAAAAAAAATAAACAAAAACAAAAAAAAAAAAAAAAAAAAACAAAAAAAAAAAAAAAAAAAAAAAAAAAAAAAAAAAAAAAAAAAAGATAAAAAAAAAAAAAAAAAAAAAAAAAAAAAAAAAAAAAAAAAAAAATCCATTCTATCGCTCCTGAACATGACCCCATTTTGGTTATACAGGATGTAAGAACAGTTTTTACCACCCAGGCAATCAGGACTTCTGAACTCATAAACCATAACAGGACTGACGTTCTGCAAATTTTATCACCATCCAATCATGGACTGTTGCCTATTGTGCTAGGACTTGCCTTTTTCTTGTGCAATACTTGTCCACTCCTGCACTATACACGTCTGAAAAAGACGTCACACAAGTGTTGCGTCCTCGAGATCGATCGCCAAAGCCTTGTTTCCTTGCCTTCATAGCATAGCCGTTTTGCTCGAGTTTATTTTTGTTTTTCTCCGAGTGAGTGACTTTTTTAGTTGTAAATTATGGCTAGTAGCATAGCCTTTTTGGTGTTTTAGTGTTTAGTGTTGTGTTTTCAGCCTCCTCGAGCGCTTTACAGTAATGTTTTGTAGCCTGTGTTTTGTCCATCTTGAGGTGAGTGATTGTGATTTGTGAAACCTTTCATAAAAGCAGTTTAGAGTTTTTTCCTCCTTTGGGTGATTTTGTTTTGCTTGCTAGTTAGGCTGTTGTCATACCTGCCAATAGCCTGCACTGCTGTCAGGGGTTTTTTACTTCGAATAAATAAGCTCACTGACACCTCTGCACCTGCGTCCTCGCTAGTTGGTCCGGCTGACATATTGTAGGTGAGGTTACCATCATGGGGACAACACAATGATAGTCGTAATACTGCGTTTATCTCTTTAGTTAGCAATCGGCTTCTGTCAGAGGTGCTAAAAAACCGATTCATTGTCTGACCACATCTTATCTGTGTTTTCCATATGGCATATAAATTGATCATCTAATGTTTTTCCTACAGAATCCTTTCTGTCTGACCATTTTTATAACCTCTGAGTTCATATTCTTTATTGGATTATAAGCCTTTTTGTAGAAACTCCTACAGCAGATGTTCATCTGATAGTGCTGTAGCCAAATTTAAGGAAGTGATTCCTCAGTATTGAATTCAGTGTCATGTCTCAATGTAACAGAGGACTTGTCTGCTTCCTTTAGGCCCCTCACAATAGATCAACTTGTTAGACGAGTACTCCAGGCTCAGTACAGCAACTCTAGACCTATTGGCACCTCTGAAAAAGAAGACATAAACAAAGAGGCTAGCACCATGTTATACGCCACAGAGACTCGTAAATTAATAGGATGTGAGTTTTGACCAAAAACACTATTCGAAATCGATTCGAAAATCGACAGAACCCCGCCCGCCCCCACCCAAACGCGCCGCACACATGACAGACAGGGATGAAGCGGTAACGGTTTAAGAGTCAATTAACAATGATAAAAATAAACAATAAATCTTCCATTCACATCACATAGCCAAACTCTCAAACAATAACTATGGCCTTCAATTTTATTTTATATACTTCTATTATTAGTAACTATTTACGTCGAGGGAACCGCGGGTGAAACTGCACTCGCCTTCGTTTAGGAAACGATTTGAAAGGCCGCAACTTTTGCCAGGCGAGGGTATTTCTGTTTATTGTCTTTCCACCAGTCATCGGGTCAGTGTGGAGTGGTGGGCATGTACCTGGCAGTACTGAGTCAATTCAGTCACGCATGTTGCGCTCTCTGTGCTGTATCCTCGCCAAAATGACGCCAATTGCTGCGGTTAACGGGCATCTTTCGGGAATGTTTCGGGTCGCTAGGCCCTTCATGCGATTCCGCCGCCTCTCCGGCTTCGTTCATCATCGGCCATGGACAGAAGGTTTCAACCTCGGCCTGCACTGCGTTTCTCACCTCGTCAGTTGCGACTCAGGTGTTTGTGTCTGGGATCCAAAAATGAGGCAATGTATGCGACCTTGCGTGCGCTGCTGGCATCTTCAGGTGCAAGGCGCTCTTTCAATGAGGCAGACACTGCGTTTTTTGAAATCGGCACTTTGGAAGATCTCTTCTGGGAGTTCTTTGAGATGTTGGACTGTGGTTTGCAACCACTGGAAAAATCATAGAGAGCGACACGTTCACGACACGTGCACATAACGCAGTGGGTGGCGCATTTCAGTGAGTACAGCAAGGCAAAATTTCCCTCCATCACAACCCAGCTTGATCATCGTCCAGGGTCAAGTCCAGGGTGCGCGCATCCGATAATTTGGTGACATTTCTGTCTGACAAGACGGCGCACACAGCCCATCTCTGTTCTTAACAAGCGCTCGAACAGGTCATGTATCGAATCCATCTTGTCCGGCAGCTTTGCACTAACTTGTGTGCAGGCACGTTTAGGAGCTGTTCTTTTGTTTCAGCGCTCTGTTGCCACCGTGCTATGATGGAAGTGAGACACCAGACGATTGGCAGCTTTTACAACGTGGTTTTATGGTTGCAGTTTGAAACCGTCGTTTGTACCAGTTGAAGAGTGTGTGCAAAACAAGGCTGCGAGTCCCATCCCAGTCCGGCGTCGGAATTGGCTAAACCATGTTGCTGGCGTTATCATGCACGCACGCTGTGACTTTTCAGTGAGACCCCAGTGGTCCCTTGCGTTAGACAGTACATTGGCGAAATTCTCCGTGTATGTTCTCGGGCATGGCTTTGGTCTGCAGAACAGCACTCTGCATCTCCCAGTCTAGCATGTAATGACAGGTGATGGTGACATAGGATTCCGTTGTCAGCGCCGTCCACGAATCTGGAGTTATGGACACTTTATGAGCATCGCTAATTTCTCTTGTAGGATGCTTACTTTTTCATCACGAAGTTTTTCCAGCCTGCTAGTGATTGTTTTTCGACATGGAACTCTGTATCAGGCTCAAGAAAGTTCATCAACTCTCGAAAGCCTTCTCCTTCCACAAAGCTAACAGGCAGCATATCTTTAGCTATCATCTTAGTGAGGAGAGTTGATATTTTTTTGGCACGGGCGGCATCAACTTTGATGACCTCATCATGAAAGCGGCAACTGACTGCTGGCCCGAAGTCACGTCTACTGGATGTTTCGCTTTCAGTTGGTTGTGCATGGTGGGGGTTTGATTTGTGGTATGCCAGCTTTACCTGACAGAGTGTTGCATTCCACTTCTTTTCATTTAGCAAGGAAATGAGGACCATACGGAACTTTTGCTACCTCGCTGCTCTCTGGCATCACATTACACGTTACGATTGCAATTCTTCTTCTGTTTATTTTGACTACCTTTACTGTAAGATAGCGGCACCCTCTGGCCCGAATTAATGCAACAGAGTATGTTAGGAACTAGGAAAACACCTTTCCGTCTCATTTTTTTTAGTGGAATGCCAACGTAAGCCAAAACGGCAATTCGAAATTACTATTCAATATCGAACTCGTCACGAATATTTCGACTATCGAAAATCATGTCCCATCCCTAAAATTAAGAGTCACGTAAATCTGAACGCAAACGGCGTGCCACTAAACTGGAAGAATCTCATCTAGTCTGGCAAGATAATCTCAAAACATACAGGAAGGCTCTCCGTAATGCCAGAGCAGCCTACTACTCTTCATTAAAGAGGAGAATAAGAACAACCCCAGGTTTCTCTTCAGCACTGTAGCCAGGCTAACAGAGATCACAGCTCTACTGAACCATCTATTCCCTTAAGTTTAAGTAGCAATGACTTCATGAGCTTCTTTAATGATAAAATTAAAGAATTAAAGAAGAAACTATTAGAGACAAAATCCATCACCTCTTGCCCTAAACAGGCATGACTCTGCATTCTGATACAGCAAGTTTGGAAACAGCTGTAAAACCTGATATGTATTTAGACTGTGTTTTCTCCCATCGACCTCACAAATAAGCATTTCTTCAGCTAAGCCGTCAACTGTCTCTAGACCCCAATCCCAAACCAGGCTGCTCAAGGATGTTTTACCTCTAGTTTTCATTCTTTATTGGATAATTAATCTGTCTTTATTAATCAGGATATGTACACAGTCCTTTAAGGTAGCTGTAAGTAAAACCTCTTCTTAAAAAGCCCACTCTAGATCCAGAGGTCCTTAGCCAACTACAGACTGATATCAAACCTTCCTTTCTGTCTAAGATACTTGGAAAGCTGTAGCTAATCAGCTGTGTGACTTCTCCATAAGAACAGTTTATTTGAGGATTTTCAGTCAGGATTTAGAGTGCATAATAGCAAGAGACCGCATTAGTCAAAGTTACAAATGACCTCCTACTGCATCAGACAAAGGACCTATCTCTGTACTTGGTCTGTTAGATCTTAGTGCCGCATTTGACACCACTGACCATCAAATTCTTTTACAGAGACTGGAACATGAAATTGGCATCAAAGGAACCGCCCTAAGCTCTGTTTAATTCGTATTCTTTAGATCGATCCAGTTTGTTCACGTCAATGATGAATCCTCCATGCATACCAAAGTTTGTCATGGAGTCCAACACGGTTCTGTTCTAGGACCACTTCTATTCAGTTTTATATATGCTTCCTCTAGGGAACATTATAGGAATCACTCTATCAATTTTCATTGTTATGCTAACGACACCCAATTACATTTACGTCAAGCCTGATGCAACCAATCAATTAACAAACTCCAAGCATGCCTTGAGGAGATAAAAAGTGTGGAATTCAGTTAACTCAGAACAAACTGAAAGTTACTTGTAATTGGACCCCTCAGAAACAGCAGAAAACTCTTTTATATGACGACTTAGTTACTTTAGATGGTGGATCACCTGGCCTCCAGCTCTACTTAATGAACCAGTGGAGTTGTTTTTGATCAGAATTTGTCCTTTACGTCACATAAAACAACTTTTTTGAGGACTGCATTCTTCCACTACGTAACGACGCCAAAATCAGACGCATCGTGTCTCAAGTGGATGCAGAAAAACTAGTCCACGCATTGTTACTTCTAGGCTGGACATTGTAACTTTTGTTACAGGTCTGCTCCAATAAGTCTCTAGGACTTGCAGCTAATTCAGAATGGCTGCTGCACGTGTTCTGACAGGAACCAAGATCAGAGATCACATCTCTCCCATTCTGGCTTCTTTGCATTGGCTCCCTATTAAATCTAGAATAGAATTTAAAATTCTTCTCCTTACTTAAAAGCTCTTCATGTCAGGCACCATCATATCTAAAAGAGCCATAGTACCTTACTATCCCTCTAGCAACACTGCCGCTCTCAGGATGCTGGGTTCCTGTGGTTCCTAAGTTTCCAAAAGTAGATTGGGAGCAGAGCTTTCAGCTATCAGGCTCTCTTCTGTGGAAACAAACTACCATTCTGGGTTCGGGAGGCAGACACTGTCAACACTTTTAAGAGTAGACTTAAGACTTTCCTTTTTGATAGAGCTTATAGTTAGGGCTGGCTCAGTTCATCCCTTAGTTATGCTGCCATAGGATTAGACTGCTGGGGGACTTCATCTCTCATTCTCTCTCTCTTTCTCCCCTCTCTCTCTCTCTCTCTCTCTCCCCCCAATCTCTCTCTCTCTCTCTCTCTCTCTCTCCTCTTCTCTCTCTCTCTCTCTCTCCTCTCTCTCTCTCTCTCTCTCCTCTCTCTCCTCGCTCTCCCTCTCTCTCTCTCTCTCTCCGTCCAGCAGGTTCTTGTGGATCGTGGCTGCTGTTGTGGTCCTGCATGACGTCCACTACACATATTATTACTGTCATTATTGCTACCATATCTGCTACTGTGGTCATTTTATCATTCATTGTAATTCATTGTCATTTTGTCAGTTATTGTAATTGTACAATATGTTTGTGTTGATTTGTCCTGTACACGTGACATCATCACGTCTATACTGCGCACGGCTATACAAATAAAATTTGATTTGATTTGATTTGATTTGATAAGAATGCATCAGTAATTATACCACAGTAATACATTACAAATGGCAACTGGCTACATTCTACATTAATATTGTGTATTCAGTGCTTTGTACTTTTTTACTGGTCATTCACCCACATGTTCACACACCGATGGCACCGAGGCACAAGTGACCACACAGGGTTCAGACCTGACCACTGGGAGCAATTTGGGGTTCAATGTTCAACATGTCAAAATATTTTAAAGGACATTTTGGCATGTTGACAGGAAGAGGGGTGGATCAACCTGCAATCACCTCTAAAACATTTTTAACAAAAATTGAACATAAGAATATTCACGAAGTAAATGTAAATGTTTTCTTAATTATGTTTATGTATTGCACCAGACTCACAGGAAGGTAATCAGGACTGGATTTTGCATGCAAACTCATAAGAACACGCATGTGCACATATGTTAGAATTTGTTCAATCAGTGGGTGTGTCTTTCAGATGATATCATTAAGAACTGAAGCAAATGAAAGCACACCCCAATCAGCCTAATGAGTGGGATCAAGCTACTCTTAATTGTTGTCCACAATGGCTGCGTTATTTCATTAGAACTAATTACCCTGTCAGCCATGCCAGTGGTAAGGCAGGCCACACACACACACAGTCCTAATTAGCACAAATTAGCACTTGATCAGTGAGCTGATGAATAAGAAACAAGGATATAGCAGCGTGAATTTTGTTTTTGTCTTCTGTGGTGTGACCACACTAATGTCATTTTCTATAAAGACCAGGGGAAAGTTACAGCAGTTAGTTATAGAGGAAATTGGATTTGTTAGACTTAAAGCATTTTAGTTTATTACTTTATTTAGGTTCATATTGGTCAGTTACACCTAAACCAAAGTCTGTAAACAAAAATATCAGATGCAACATTTGAATCCAGCAAGTTAGATGTTTTGGCAGGGAGGAAAATAAACATTGTATGCATAGCTTTAATTAGATATGAAGGACATCACTGCTGACTTTTCTGCTGTGTACAAGTAATACAAGGTACACAATGATATGTTCTGCTTGGGATACACACATACTTGTTTAAAGCACCAATCTGTTTTAGGTCTGCAATAATAAAAATCTAAAATATCAACAGTGTTATAAAAGTTAGAATAAATTAACATCCTAAATATTTTTCTTCTTGCTAATCTCCAGCGGTGTAACCTCTCAGTTTGCTGCAGTAATGTATTGTGAATGTACACACATTACTGGGTTGGGTGTGGTTACACGAGGAGTAAAGCACACTTCTGACCATGCTCATCAATGACTTGATGGAAAGCTACTTAAAGTTCTCAATTATATAAATATTATTTTTCCTTGAATGGAATTTCACGTACAGGTCTTATCAGTGAACAGGATTAGTGTTGGTACCAGTGATATTGGTTTATAAATGGTTTAAAATTTGTTGTATTTTATCACTACATCAGAACCCCTGGCTATTTTCTCTTCTTTCCTCTTCTCTTTTCTTCTCTTCTCCTGTCTTTATTTTAGTGTCTGGCAGTTGTCTCCATTAGTCCAAATTAGAGGATTTTCCAGGGAAGACAGAGAAGTGTAAATCAGCCTCAGACTACAGACACAGCATGGTGCCTTCACAAATGAAGACTGCGTTTTTGCAGAACCAAATATAACAGCTTTCACTTTAGATATACAGTACAAAGATCTATGATGATATGAAAATATTAAGGGGAGCCTAATCTTTCCCATGCTTCTTCCACTATTCTCTCCTTAGTCTTAGTCTGATATTCAGGAGGTTGTTGACTTGACTTGTTTTTTTCATTGTTTTTACCAGCAAAAAAGTAACTATACAGTCGTAGATAGTGTAAGGTGTGTCCACCCAATCTCCCCACCTGTCTGCCCATCAGGAAGTGAAGGATTCACATTCACAGTGAGATGTTTAATACAAAGTGCTTGAGTGCTGTAACTATAATCCTTCATCTCACTTTATCACTACAGAGGTGAATGCCACTGGGCAGTTGTTATTCATTTAGGCTGGACCTGTTTTCTTGGACACTGGAATGATGGTGGACTTTTTGAAACATGTAGGTATGACAGTCTGAGCCAGTGGTGCACAGGTTGAATATAATATCTTAAATATATTACTTTAAATTAATATTGAAACATTACAAATGTTGACATTTGGGAAACATTGTCCATCCACTTTGACTGTGTTTGAGCAGTCAAAGCATACATGGTCCGTGTCTCCTTTCTTACAGTGTTCTGAGGTGTGCCATCAAATACAATAGCTTGACCTGGGATATTGTGGAGCCAGCTCTATGTAAAGATAATGGCACAACAGTCTCTAATTTACCATTACTGAGTTATAGATTTTAGTTTCCTGCAACCAGACGTTAGCCAGAACTAGGTTGGGTAGTGGAATAACCTTAGGTATAAAATGAGTTAGCTTAGCTTTTATCCCGGCTCTTATTCCTGGAGCAATCACCCTTCTTGCAGTGGCATTTGATCCAGCTGGCTGACAATCCAGCTTTCAAACTTCTCTGAAAAATCAGCTTTGCAGTAGTTTTAAGGAAATATATTAATAACATTTGTTCCACCTCAAAGATACACACAATCAGGTTCTGACCAGGAAAGCTCAGCAGCACCTCTACTTCCTCCACAGACTGAGAAGAGCCAGAGCCCCAGTGTCCACCATGTGCACCTTCTACCGTGGAACAACCGAGAGTATCCTGACCAGCTGCATAGTGCATAGTGAGAGTGGCTTAAAGGATCATTGCTGTCCCTTCTTCCCTCCATTCAGGACATCTACAACACACGGCTGACCAGCAAAGCACTCAGCATTGCAAGTGACTCCACCCAACCACTGCTTCTTCAGCCTCCTGCCCTCTGGGAGAAGAATGAAGAGCCTATGGGCGAGAACCAGCAGTCTAAGAGACAGTTTTATCCATCTGGACACCGACTGGACCCCTGACTTGACTTGGTGATAAACAGAGATTACACTGTAATTACACACAGGACACATGTACATACAGTACTTAGTTACTTTCAGTGTGTGTCATCAAAAGTAGCCAAAAGAGTGGGGATAAAAGTGTGTGTCCTGGTCAAATAAGTAACCTCTTGAACTTAGTAATATGTAATGCTGTTTAAGCTTTCATATATTTAATGAAAATCCTGTGTTATGGCACTAAAAAGTTTAATCTAAAATTGATGACATGACCCAAAAGTAAAAAGTATCTTACTTAATAGTAAACAGGGGCAATACTGTCCCTTTCTATTCTAAACAATCTCATTGTCTTAATCAACACAAACACACACTGGCACCACTGAGGGACACAACACTGGCAAAGATTGGGCTTTCTAACAATGCAAAATGGCTCCATTGCTACTCTGCTATGTTGATGTAAATTAGCAGATTTTTTAGATTATAATTACATCTTGCCTTCTCAGAGGCATAGCCGGTTACAGTGGAGCCTTGTGGAATAATTGGGGATGAAAATGAGAGTGTAGCCATGAACAGGAGACATTAAAAAGAATTCCCTTGCTGGGAACACTGGGCTACCTGGAATGCTGGAAGCTTCCAGAACAGGTGATTAGGCAGGAGTAGGTGCCATTAAAAGTCCATTAGCACAAAACCCAACACCCAGTGCTCCCTACAAACACACACACACACACACACTGAGGTAGGCTGTAAGTGTTTGTGTGAATGCGTATGTGTGTGAGACAGTGAGTGCATGTGTATGTGTGCTGAGTATCTAATGACTCATTTAGGACCCCTACCTCTGGGAATGTGACAGTAAGGACCCTCTTGTGGCTGGCTCACTAAGTGCCTGCTTATTAATTAAACACAGCTGAGACTCAGGGGACGACAGCAGTTCTGCATATCAGCTTGTCAAGTCTCACTCAGTGTGGGCCTAAATGAAAGGGGTCCTTCTGTGAGTGCAGCCCAGCTGGATCCACTGGCAGACATTTTAGTGCCATGCATCAGAAGTAATTACAAGACATTCATGAAAGGCCAAAACAAACCCACAGATGCTGACATGTGGTCATACCAGGATTGCTACCCTACTGTTTGAGGGATGTAAAAATCCAAATAACCATGGGTGTGTACATAAATGTATGGGGGGTTTTCAGTCCCAGGGAATTATTTGAGGTGTATATTTCAGCCACATCTTGAGAATGAGAGAATTGAATCAGTGAAGTGGTGCTGTGAATGCCAATTATCATTCTACCATTAAAACCCTCTTCCCCAGCCTAGTAATTTCCCTCCAAATGTGTTGTTCTAATTATGAATTAAACTCAAATAAGCTTGGGTAATGAACCCAGTTTTATGCCTTTCCAAGGCACACTTTTTCCACCCTGTGTGCCTCTGTTGCAGCAGCCATACACACCAATCTGGTTTTTTTCCTTTAGTCCTGAGCTGGACTTCCAGAGGTGTCTGAGGGAGTATTATTATGTATTATTGTCTTCTCACAGAGATAGTCATCTAGGTTGTAGCTGCATCACCTTTGATTGAACTTTTTTATATGGCTTTGTTTAATGTGCCCATATTGCTTTTGTATTACAGCATTTGCTGAAATGACACAGAATTCTATTTGCTGTAATGCCCTAGCTATTGCCTTTGTTTGCATTGTGGTGGTAGTCTAGCAGAACCGTAACGAGAGATTGGGCCAGTTGCTCACAATTCCCATTTAAGTAAATAGAGAAGAATGCCAATGGGGCCCATCGTGGCTGAGCCCAGACTGAATCTGTACTGCAATGCTAGTGCCCTGCCCGCAACTTTAATCCTTAAAGCTGGACCATTAACAAGGAGAAAAGGGAACAAGTTGTGTTTGTGTGAATGTATACTACATGTGCCTGTGTGAGTGTGAGCCATGACAGCCTTTTTATGTCCTCATCTAGCAGTAAGCCACCAAGCATTGTGAACAAAACTTCTGCATTTGTTTGTTTGAAATGTTGCCTCAAAATGTTGCTATATTTAGATCTATAATTAACTTGGCTTAATACACTGTTGCTGTTAATAAAGTTATTAATTAAAGTTAAAGTTAATTGTGGTTTAATTTTCATTGTGATATGTTTGGAAGAGATTGATCAATAAAGTTTTGAGAAGATACGATAGATCAAGAATAAATCATATCACAATCATTTCATGAAATCATCAAAATATTTTATCCAACTTTATGCAAAACAGCGTAGTTAGTTTTGTTCATCATTTCTAACTGTAATAGTAATAATATTGTATACATCAGTACAATCACAGTATACACAGTATTTTGTGATTTTATTTTCTTTGTGCATGAGAGATGGTAATTAAATCTCTTGATAAGGCAAATTAAATTTCTCTTATGTATGTACCATACAACTGCCTTTCACTTTAATGATGACATTACATTCAAAGTGTAAAGAAGTTAAATCTAGTATCTAACACTAACTAACACATTGTATCTAAAAAAGGTCTTCAGTCGTTGTTACTAGTTACTTTATCAGAATAGTTCTTTGAGTTTGAATTTTGTGTTAATTGTTGTAAAACTATGAATATATGAAATATGAAACAAATCCAAAAACACACACACCTATGCTATACCCATAACTCAGGGGCCTCAAACTCAATTTACCTGGGGGCCGCTGGAGGCAGAGTCTGGATGAGGCTGGGCCGCATTAGGTTTTCCACAAGAAAAGCTTTGTTTAAAAAATTCCAATCTTCTCAAATCTCTTTATTTTTTAACACAAAATTAAATTAAGAATCAATAAGAAAATAAATCAATCACTAATAAATTAATAAAATAATAATAATCATGAAAATAATAATAATAATTAGATTTCTCTAATTAGCGACTCTTTGTGGTTTTCTTCAGTTCTTTAACCTTTAACCTTCTTCTGAACATGAATTGTCCTGAACATGAATGGAACACTGAAGAACATGAACTGTTCTTCTGAACATCTGGACCTGGCAGCACCCCCTCTTGCATAGCCAAGCCACGTTTGGCTTGTTGTCACTGTCACATTGATGTTTCAATCAAGCCTTTAGCCGACGGACAGTGAACGTCTCACTACACATACGTCATTCTCGCTTCTTTTTACTGTAACCACAGCACGGCGGTCGGCGGATAAAAGCCCAGTAGCAGTCTCCTTTGCTTTTACGCTCTTTGTTCACGTCTTTCATGATGACATGAACACCATGGCATTTGTAGATGGTAGAAAGTACCGAGATAGTGACTGCACACGGACTGTTATAGGCCGTGCTGTTGTCGATGTCATTTGTTTTGACTACTTTTACATCATATAGAAATATATGTCATGTTCATTGTGTGAGGCAATGCGAATACAATGAACATGAAATAAAAAACAATGGCTGTGTCCGAAATCACTCACTCATTCCCTACTCCCTACTCCCTACATAGGGAAATAAATGTAGTGGACTATATAGTGAGCTTAACAGAAAAAATGTTCGGACACTTTCGGACACTTCTCTTGGCGCCGGTAATTACGTCATTGCTGTCGCACAATTAAAACGTACCACATTAATGTCGTCTCACATAATTCTTGTCCATTTACTACTGCATTTTTATTAAATTAGAGTCTTTTGATTACTGTCCTGTATGTTTTATTTTCGTGTTTTGTTTTCTATTTAAGCATCATCCTCATCCTCTCATCCATCCGCCGAAAAAAACATACACCGTTATTTTAGAAAACTCATGTAGCGCTATAGAAATGCCATCTACTGTCAGTCTGGCTGTTTGTGTTTTATCAATAATTCAATTATTTACTTTTTATTTACTTTTTTATTTCAATTTATTTCCTTTCCGCGCCCAGAGAACTTCTGGCAATGCATGATGGGATATCTTGCTTCGGTTAGTGACCATCGGATGTTCACTACATTTCGCGGTGAATTGTGGGATACATGCAGTGCACTATTTAGTGGACACTAAACATTCGGACACCACTACAAAATGGCGTGGTCACTATATAGTGCACTACATAGTGGTTAGGGAGTGATTTCAGACACAGCCAATGACCCATAAACAATGGTGCGACCCTATAATTGGTCCGGGTTACCGGGGACTGTTATTGCCGATGGACAGGTGCTCCTTACTTTTCTTTTATCCCGCCGTGTGCGCATCACTTTGATGTATTTTGTCAGAGAGAGAGAGAGAGAGAGAGAGAGACCTCATATTAACTTTGTGCCAATGTCCCGCTGGGCAGAAACTTAAGAAAACTATTTTTTTAAGTGTTGTGAACCAAGGTTATCATCGTAAACGAAAACGAACGAAAAAACGAAAACGATTACTGAAAAAAACACCTCGTTAACTGAAACTAACTAAAACGATCATCAAATTAAAAAACTAAAACTAAATAAAACGAAAATGTTTGTGAACAAAACTAACTGAAACTAACTGAAATTAGAAATGAACTGCCATTCGTTTTTCGTCTTTGTTCCAACCTTGCTAAAGGCGATAAAAAAATTAAAAAAAACATCAAAGCGCCTTTACCTCCATTGACCACGCCTCACGCCAGTCAGAGGCAGACCGGTAGAGTGGGAGACATGGCAAAGGTGAAGAAGAGGAAGGCCAGCCCTATATGGGACTACTTTCAATATTCCAGTGAAACGGACAGGAGTGTGTGCATGGTGGAGGAGGATGGGAAGGTATGTGGAACGCAATTAAAAGGAAAAAATCCCACGAACTTGAAAGTCCATCTCAGAAGTTACCACAAAGACGCCAACTGTCGCTACTTGGCCCAATTAGCTGCTAGTGCTAGCCCCATCGAAGCACGGGCAGAGAGTAGTCGGAGCGGGGAAACGCCGAAACTGTTCGACTTTCTAAAATGCCGGAAAGACAGCTGGTCTGTTAATTCACACACACACACACACACACACACACACATATGCGCGTGCGTACGCACACAGACTCACGCACTCACACAAATGAGCACATGCACACACTCACGCATGCACTCGCACACACACACACACACACACACACACACACACACACACACACACGGCAAACTCATGCACACTCACTCACTCACTCACTCATTTACACACACACACACACACAACAGAGATGGACACACGAGACAAAGACAGATGGATAGATGCACATAAATCAACATTATCTCACACACATACAATACACTGACATTAACGCACACTAACTTTTTTCCTTTTGTTTTACATTTAAAAAGAAGTGTTGTTTACATTTAAAAATGAGTTGGTTTTTTTTTAAATGAGTGTTCTTTACTACTGGTTGAAATTGGGAGTTCTTGATGGCTGTTGGCTTTTGACATGCTACGTTTCATTGTGTTGCAGTTTTGGAAAGTTTTTCATTGGGATTGGGATGATCAGTTGTGTGTTGCAGAACTGCAATGTTTATTTTTGTTTGTTTATTTTTTTAAACACAACTAAGGTTGGTCATTTGATTGTGTAAGCCACAGGTTCTGGCTGTGTTGGAGAAATGGGACAAATGTAATGTCTTACATTATCCATGGTTTGTATTAAATAAAGCCTTTTTGTTTTCATACTTGAACATTTGAATCTTGTACTACACAAATTCACAAGGTATGGGAAAACTAAAACTAATACTAAAACTAACTAAAACTAAACCATTTTGACAAAACTAAAACTAACTAAGACTAAAATATTTGCTCTACAAATAACTAAAACTAAATAAAACTAATTAGCTAAAAGCCAAAACTAACTAAAACGAAACTATGCTGAAAAATCCAAAACTATTATAACCCTGTTGTGAACACAGCGTGCTGGGGCGAATGTCTGCGTGTGCCCAATAGAAACGAGGCAGCCAGGCACGGAAGAAAACACTCCATGGCTCCATGGCAACGCTGCTGTGTCTTTCATTGAGAAATGTTTTTCTGCTTACATCAAGCCCGGCCGATGTCCCGCCCCCACGTGCCATATACCCCACCGTGATTGGTAGGTTCGTTCAGCTCCGCACACAACACTGTAAACTATTGTCCCGTGGGCCGCAATTGGCCCCCGGGCCGTGAGTTTGAGACCCCTGCCATAACTGAAGCTGTCAACCTTGCTGAGGAATTCCATTAAATGTGTCTCCACTGAACTCTTCCACCCCCTCTGCTTTTCCCCACACCAAGAGGTGTGAGAGAGAGAGGGCTGGCTACCCTCCTCTAACACAGGACTCAAGGCCAACTCACACTGGACGCGGAACGGAAGCAGAACGGAAGTGGAACGGCACCGCCGTGGTCACCGTAGCAAATAGAAGCCAGTCTAGTCAATGAGAGCACTCACACAGGGCGCGGCTCAGAAGCGTCTCGTGATCTCGCGTGAATACGGCCGGCTCGCTCCACTGCCGTTCCACGGCTGATAAGCGTCCAGTGTGAGTTGACGCCGGGCAAAGGACTGTTCCGCTGCCGTTACAGCAGCGCCGTGGCGCGGAGAGCCGCTTCTGGGACGCTGCTGAGACACGCCCTGTGTGAGTGCTCTCATTGACTAGACTGGCGGCTATTTGCTATTGGTGACCGTTCCGCTGCTGTAACGCCTCCGGTGTGAGTTGGCCTTAAGAACAAAGTGCCTGCAGGAGCATA
Organism: Larimichthys crocea; assembly: GCF_000972845.2. NCBI lineage: Eukaryota > Metazoa > Chordata > Actinopteri > Sciaenidae > Larimichthys > Larimichthys crocea. The sequence goes on from NC_040026.1 coordinate 7,357,429, forward strand.
TGTTCCTCTCAACTGGAGGCTGAGTCAGCCAATAACGTATTATTATAATGCAACTTAAACATGATGACACTTCAGTCCTGAACATGAGGACATTTTCTCTATCCCGACCTCCAGAAATCATAATTGACTATCATAATTGAGTTTTGGATAGAAATGACACCTAAACTTAAAGCATTCCATTCAGACACATATTACTTCTAGAGTTTCCATGTGTTGCATACACAACTCATGATCCACTTTTATAAATAAGTTGCGTTTAGGTTTAAACATCTAAAGTATCTTGGGTAAGGAAAGACTGCCATGTATTCTGGCATGAAAAAGGATTCCAAACAATGGTGTCCAGTGTCACATTTTGTATACCCAACCAAACATTCAACATCTGGAAGTATTGATGCAGGATAACAATCAATATTAATACAATAATACATTTGTCTTTGCCACTGAGAGCAGACTTTCTTAATTGAAATGTAATCCTTCTACGTGGACGAATGCCTACTTATGTTTTAAATCCCAGGATTTCTGTTTACATTAGATGGTCTGTAAATCAAGTAATTACTACATTATACAGTTCCTGCATTTTGCTTATACACTAAACTAAAGTTTCTTTTGCACTCATAAAGACTCTTGTAGCAAGGATATTCACTACTCTGACTCTCCAAGGCCCACTTAAGAACTTGCACTGAGGATGAAACATTAACAAGCGCTGCCTACTTTGGGTTAGGGGGCATACAGAGGTAAGGAGGTGAATTATTTCTTCATAGAGCAAGGCGTGTGAGTAGTTCAGGGAGACAACTTGCTCTACTACACACCAATACAACATACTGAACGCAATGCCAAAACTTGTATATTAAAGTGTTCTGTTTCAGTTCTGTTATATGCACTGCTCAGTTCTTTGCTTTTGCTGCTGCTGTATTGCTGCTTTGCAAACACTACTATAGACACTGCTACTAAAGCTGCTGAAAAGGCTGCTGTTGCTAATAATAGCATTTATTTCACAACCCCGATATCTGATACAGTGGTCCCTCGTTTATCACGGGGGATACGTTCTAAAAATAACCCGCAATAAACGAAATCCGCGAAGTAAGTTTTACAAATATTATACATGTTTTAAGGCCGTATAACCCCTAACCACACACTTTTATACACCTTTTAACACACATTTTGTACAGTACTCCCTTAATTAATCAGGACGCAGAACACATGTGCGGTTCTCCCTTAGCCAATTTAGGACGCAGAACACAATGCGAGTTCATACTGTACAGTACGCTGTAAAAAAAAAAGCATGCAAAATTACACTAAAAAAATCCGCAAATACAGCGAGTCCACGAAAAGTGAACCGCGATATAGCGAGGGACAACTGTATATCCTAATAGGGCTAAAATGACCACACTCTCCTTTGTGCTTGATGATGAGAAATTATGGGTTAAGAGCTTTGGCACAGACTTTGTTAAATCATCAGTGCACATAGTATGGAGAGCATGACGATACAACTCCCTAAAAAATCCATCCAACTCTGAATTTGCCTTGTTTCATGCTGTGTGGAGGAAATTATCCACTCAGCTCAGTTGAATCAGTGGATCTGAGTCACCTGGGTCTGCTGGATCAGTGAGCGAGATCCACAGGTCTCTTGATTCGCCTGTATTTCTGGCTCTGTACAGATTTACTCATGCAGGATGGATCTGTGGATCTGAATCTGAATCCGGATCTGTAATACTGAGTCCACAGGAAGTTACGCTGATCCACTGTGTCAGCTCATCCAGACTCCCGAAGCTATTGCTTATGGTAACAACTGCTTATTGTCTACGATAATAACAGGATTTCTGGAAGCTTCTTAGGCAGATGGACTGGGTTTGTTGTAATGAGATTGTACAGGTTAAAAGGAAAGTAGTGAATGACACAATCTATCGTTTTTATTTGTATATGTGGCCTGATATGAGCAGTAGGGCAGTAAGGATTAGGGTTAATGGAAATGGAGTTGTTAATCCCAAGTCAGTAAGAGGATCCGAATGAATGATTCAACACCAATGTTGTGAGTCTAATAGGGATGGGAATTGATAAGATTTTTCCGATTCCGATTCCATTATCGGTTCTGCTTAACGATTCGATTCTTTATCGATTCTCTTATCGATTCTCATTTGGGAAAAAAAGGAGAACAAACAGTTTGATCAGCATCATCTAGAGGAGGCAGTGAACTGGAAGGAGTACTAGTACAGCTGCCAGCCTCTGAGCCAGCCAGACTCTCTCTCTCTCATGGTCATCTTCTAAATGTAATGCAGAAGGCATTCGTTTAATGTTAATTGTTATAGCATGTTTTACAAAGCAGCACATCGTGCTAACATGGTAGGAAGTGTGTTATTTACCTTCCGTAGTAACCGCAGAGGTGGTCATAGCCTGGCTGCTGCCGCTGCTGCTAGGTTGAGATTCATCTCCAGTCCGAAGCGTGTCAAAAACACGACATTCATTTAAAAATATTGCATGTTGTGTGCGCAAATGTTTCTGCATGTTCGTCGTGTTCCCTCCCGACGCAACGCTGTTATCTCCACTTTGCAATGATTGCAAGTCGAGCTGTTTGCATCTGTTTTGGTAAAATGCAGCCAAACTTTGGAGCGTTTGAACCGAGTGGGTGCCATTGTTTACTACTGATTGCACTGCACGTGCCAAACTTGTGTAAGTTACGTGGCGTAATTTGTCATGCTCGCTGGAATCGAGCATGCGTAACTTCTTGCGGAAGTTACGTGACGTAATTTGTGCTTTCTGGAATCGATAAGAGAATCGTAAGATAAACTGCCAAAAGATTCCATGGAATTGAAACACATCTCGATTCCCATCCCTAGAGTCTAACTTAAACAATATAACCTTACAGGTTGAGATTTGAAGCATCTTGTGGAATACCTGATGTATACTGAAACATGATTTAATACTTACTGTATGTGCACACAAAGTAGGCTGCGCCAGCTCTAGATTTTAAACTGCAGGTTCCTTTGTCTTTGACCTCCCATTTATGATATACTTTTACCTTCTTACAAGTCCAGCATTTAATCATATATTACTTATCTTGTTATGTCCTGCATGTGCTACTGTGTTCTTGAAAAGCACAAGTTTTATTGTACAGTGCTGTAAGATGAATGGATTTAACTTGATATATATGATTGCCATACTTGTGTAGTAAAGTTGTGATCTGTGTGTGTGTGTGTGTGTGTGTGTTTAAGTGTTTGTGATGCAGTTGTCATCTCACCCCGAACATTTGTCGGAGGTCAGGGTCACGGAAACGAAAAGGGATGTTGGAGACATGTAACCTCTTGGGTTGCTGCTTCTCTGATGAGTCACTGGGCTGCAGGTGGAGCTGCTGGGAGCCTTCTGTCTGTGCGACCTCGTCTGCCTGCTGCAGGGAAACACACAATGTGCACAGATTAGCTCCCATTATGGTAAAAAAGAATAATAAAAAAGGCCGAGATGTGAGACAAGGTGAAGAAATGACAACAAATGCCAAATCCTGTACAATTGAGAAGGACTGACAGACAAACGTAGTGAAATATTCAGGAAGCAGAGGTATGTGTGAAAGTGAAAGTTGATGGGAAGCGGACATCAAAGAGAGCTGGTTCAAACTTTCCTCCTGTGTAGTACTTTCCATGACCTTAAATGGTTCCAGCTGCCAAACCTTAACCATATCCTAACTTCAACCAAGTGATAAGATGTGGTAATGGCTAAGGTTTGAAAATCACTACTCGAATGTGTTACTTAACTGTCACATGGGTATACCCTTTCCCTTATACAGTCATCGCATTTAATACAATTTAAATGAGATTTTTCTACTTTTCCCCATAACCTGGGAAGATCTTGATAAAAAAAGATCAGTATTACAGCAGATCTAACTTAGGCAACAAATACAGCTTTCAGAAGGCATCTGGCATGGCAATGCGATCAGTGTATAAATGTGTGTGAATAAGTGAATAAGACATGTAGTGTAAAAGAGCTTTGAGTGGTCAGAAGACTAGAAAGGTATTATATAAGTACAGTCCATTTACCACTAGTCTTTCTCAGATGAAACACCTGAAGACACAGCTGTAGATTAATGAAGAAAATATTCTGACAGTCACAAAAAAACTGAAACAACTGAGACTTGTTACAATCTGTGTGAATAACTCAAAGAAAGTCAGTTTTGGTTGGCTACAGGCAAAAGCCCGTTGGAGTCAGCCAGACTCAGATAGAACTTTTTTTCTTCAAACTATTTATGTTGCACATTAGGAAAACAGCAGGTTCCCAACCTCACTGTTTACTAGGATGTTTACTATGAATTCATGTCAGTAAGATTTATTACAGCTTAAACGATGGGTAAACTGTACACTGCAGATAAAACACTGGCTTTATCCTGCTCTGCATCCCTTGGGTTGGGAATCAAAATATCTGGCCTACTGTTAGACTTTCTCATTTCACACATCAAATTGTTTGGTTGTACTGGCACTGACAAAAAAGAGTAATTCTAAGTAAATGCTGCAGATCACCATTCACAAATAAGTAACTACATTGCTATTACAATACAAATATACAAAAAAAATGGGCAGTATCTTTGATTTTCAGGATGGGAGTTACTTTCTCAGATAAAAGTAAACATAGGTTGTTTGATAAAGGTTTGATAAAACCTGGCTGAGGGAGATTATCATTCCTACCGCGGTGTTGGTTGGTGTATACTCAACAGCTGGATCTATGCTGTCTCACAAACAAACACATTTCACAAGTCATTACAAATCAGCGTCAAAAATCCACAGCAGTCTCCAAAAGACAAAGAGAAAAATAAACAACTGAGAGAGACAGACAAAAAGATTGCTCTCCCCTCAGATGTCTTGGGGTACATCCCAACTCCCTTAATTACATCCACCTCTCCTTCTCTTGTGCCATGTGCTTCAATTTTAGTCCCATCCACTGAGGACATGAGAAATGCAGGAAAACATCTGAGGAAAGGGTAATTGAGAAAACATGTTTTTAGTGAAATAAGACATTTTATTTGAAGTGACATGATAATGATGGCAATCAGATGGCCCCTTCTCACTCCTCGCTATTCAGAGCAGAAATAAAACAGAGAAAGTAGGAAGAAATGTGGGGAACAATCACATAAGAGAACTACTATGTACCACCGATTTGAACCTGTGTTACCTTTCCCCACTGGTTATAATGTACATGTGTTCCAGTTTTAATGTGTCTTATATGCTGTTCTCCTCCAAGTGATTGGGACTGATGGAAATTGTGTATAAAGGAGGCAAAAACACCTTCTTTATCTTTGTTTGTGTTGTGTTTATTTTCTTATGAGTTCTGATAGAGCTTGTATGTTTAGCTTCTCTTCCCTTTGTTACGTTTTTGAAAAATAGATGTAACACCATCTGTTTCTGAAGGTTTCAAACTGTGACAGTGTGTTGTTTGTAGTGAGAAGGAAAAAGGAGAGAAAAGGAGTTGATGTACATACTGTAATGAATTAGACCAACATGAGGATGGAGGGATGAGGAGAGGGAGAATGGAATGATGATGTCAGCTAAACCTACCCGATCAATGAGGGAGAAGTGCTGAAGGTAGCTGCTTTCATACTGAGAGACAGAGAGAGGGAGGCAGAGAAAGTATGGAGAACAGTGAGGGAGGGAGAGAGTTCAGAGATCCATGCAAGATAAGTGCTGAGTGAAGAGAGAACAGTAAAAATAGAGGGACAGTCAAGTGAGGATAATGGCATTACATCACACTCACACACACACAGAGCTGAATAGGTGAGGAATGAGCTATACTGAATAGGATGCAGCAATAATCAGTGTGTAAGTGTGAGTGATAGATACAGCTGAAGAGTGACAGGAATGTGGGGAGAGAGACGGGGAATGACATGTGGGAAAGAGCCACAGGTCGGATTTGAACCCTGGGCTTCCACAGCAAGGACGGAACCTTTGTACATGGGGCGGCTGCTCTACCAACTGAGCTAAACAACGCCAAGTCAGTGCTGGTTTTTGGTTAAATATTAATAAAAGTCTTGTACTTTAAGTCTGCATGGGGTTTTAAATATTTACCCCAAACCACCTTAAGACATAGAATCATTTTTTGTGTAATCACAATATATCAAATGACAGCATGAAAACAACCTATACCTACAGAGAATTATCACTTCATTCTGCAGCTCGCCTTAGCTTCACAGGGCTTTATAGTTTCAGCTCAGGTCCCACGCACAAGTTTATTGTTCCACTGTGTTGCATGTGCACCACACTTGCTGCAGCGATACACTGCCATTCTAGTCAAACGGTTCTTTTAATGGTTTTAAACCCCACCCGCTCCAGAAGCCCCAGAAGTGGGCCTCTGCGAGACTGTTCTATTTTTGATGGACGCTGCGAGCAGCGTCAATTTACACAGAGCAGCTCAAGCTGGCGGAAGCCAGACACAGAAACAGCATAGAGCAGGGGTCTTCAACCAGGGGCCAAGACCCTTAGGGGGTCCGCAGAGGCACTGCAGGGGGTCTGCCAATTTTTGTCATAATAATTGACAATTATTTTCACCAAAATAATGGTGAATCTGAGGGTGCAGATAATTGAGAAACGTCAAACAGTGGAGGCATTTGCACTCCAATTGGATGAATCAGTGGACATGTGCAAAGACGCACAGCTCTTGGCATTTAATAACCAATAATAATTATGCATGAACCTTTTATCAATCATAAACACATATAGGCTAATAACCCAGTATATAAACGGGGTGAAATAAAAGTTGAATAAAGTAAAAATATAAAAGTTACTTTAGGCCAGGCTTAAAATCGTAAAAACAGACAAAAGCAAAACTAATTAACTACGTAGCATATTTACACATGTAGAAGCATAAAAACAGGAAAATGACCAAATCTGAGCAGGTAAACAAAGTGTCACAGACCGACAGAGATGTGCCCGTTAGGGTTTTTGGGGTTAGTTCACTCTCAGCACCCTCATACTGCTGCTTTCAGCCATGCCAGGCTACTTTTTTCAGAGCTCAGAAGACCCACTGTATGCTATGAGCTCAGCACCAAACAGAAGACAGACACAGGAGAGACCAAAACAGGACTGGGATTGAACTTTATCAGGATGACTCAAAAATAATTAGAAAATGTCACCATATCAACTGTAAAAGCGATGATATGTCTGTCATAAAAAGGTATTGAAGGCAATGCTTTATCTGCCAGCAGTTACTGTTGAAAAAAACTGATGAAATATGTAGACAATGAAACATGTTTCTTTTCAAGCCTTAAAATCACTACTCAGACAAATGTTTATATCCAGCATAGTAGCCATTAGTGATACTGCATCTTAATGCTCTTATTCTGGTTTCATGTGGTGGCATTGATGCTTCCTCCAAACTAAAAGACAAATTAGATCATTCGTCATTTTCTTCTACATTAACTCAATCTTGACTATTGATTGCTCAGCATTTTAGAATCAAGATGGGATGCTTTTTATTCTGAGGAGATTTTATTAAAGCTGTTTTGTGCTTTCAACTCGATGCCAAAAACTTTTTTTAAATCTTTACTGAGTTGTTGACACTAACTTGGGGATACTTTCTATGTAGAGCACATGTATAGTGCATTATAGGGACACTCATATTGAATTATAATGTCTACAATCACGAACACTAAATACTTTGTGATGCACTACATCAATAATTAAAAACCATTATAGATGTGACTTACACTGAATTATAAGTTCAACCGTCTTATGGATGCTCTAGTTAGAAACTAGAGGTTGATTGATGGGGCTTAAAATACATTATGTGCTATAAAGATACTACAGGTACTCAGACCTCAACACCCAATTATAGTAAGGACTTCTGGTGTGCTATAACTTATTATTTTTATTTGTGTTGCATCATAAGAAGCAAAAATGCAGAATTAAAAGTAAAAGCTGCTTTAAAGTCTGTGTGAAGTAGGAATGTAAAAATGTGTTCTGAGTTTGTCCGACCAAAGAAGAAAGTGTTATTAACCATCCAGTCACCTCCACTGTAGGTGCTGAAGCCACGCCCATTTGCTCTCTCTCTGTCTTTCTCTGTCTTAATATATCATATACCTCAGTGAAACAACACACTGTGTGAAATGGTTTTGAAAAAAAAAAAGAGAAAAAAAAAAGTTTAAATAAAGCTGTTCATCCAGGGAAGATGCTAGCTAGCAAGAGTGTAAACGGGGCGGTTGGTGGCGTAGTGGTTTAAGCAGCCGTGTGTAGAGGCTACAGTCCTTGCTGCAGCTGGCCCCGGTCGAGTCCTGCATCGGACGGCTAATTTACTGCGTGTCACTTCCTGTCTATCTTCAGCTGTCCTATCATTAAAGGCATAAAAAAGAAAAAAAATATATCTTTAATAAAAAAATTTAAAAAAAGAGTGTAATCTTGTTTACACTCTTTTTTAATTTTTTTTTTATAACTAGCATACGGAGAAGCACAGATGCTAACATGCTGAAGGCTTTTATACTGTTGTGGGTTAGGGAGGCGAGGGGGTTATGCTCAGGGTGGCCTCAACGCATCATCAAGCCACCTTTTAGGACCGCCCAAAAAATCCTCATTTCAGTAACAAGTTGTTCAGTCTTTTCATGTCTTTTCAGCAACTATTTTCTAACATATTTAATGTAGTTTAAAATAAATATCGGATTGCCTTTAAGGTCTGAGAATGGCACCTTCATGTGATTTATTCAAAGTGAGAAAAAGACTACATACATTTTGTAAAGCTTTAAACCTTTTTCGTCCAAGAATTATGCTGTACAGGAAGTGTCTGTTTTTAATCCAAGTTTTATCCAAGTTGTACCTGTTAGAGATGACACTGATGTGTGAGCTACAGACTACTCAGCAGTGCACACAATGCTCTAGCTGGTGGCAAAAGATCAGAACAAAGACTGGGTCCAGTGTCTAGAGTTACCTGGTCTTTCCTACTAATGTCTGTACTAATAGCGCTTGTTTGTAAGATTATAATCTGTAAAACTGAACTCAATGCATTCACATCACAAACATCACAAACTGGAGAAACAATTGTCGCCAAGCTGTGCATTCTTGTTTTTTTTCTATTTGCAGTCTGTTTCTATAATTTGTTGTGAGTAACGTATTATGTTGTGTGTAATATGTTGTGTTTAGGGATGCTCCGATCACAGGAATCATAAATCTACCGATAACGATCACAGAATGGATGGGAGAATAATAATTCTCTATGTCCTGTATTTACAGTATAGCCTTGTGCACCACTTACAATGGTAAACCCATTTATACTAAAATAAATAAATGCAATCAAGATTTTTATGTACCACAAACAACTTTTTATTTGTGTAACAGTAAACATTACATGCTGTGTCAAGAGCAATAGATGAAATTAAAATAAATGTAGCGCCCTGCTACAAATGATAACGTTTTGTTTTTTGTAAACGTGTTTGTTAACAAATATGCAGTATATTTTGGAGTATTGTTTGTCAAGTTACTGCTGTTGTGAAATAAGGTTCACTGATATGGAGAAATTTGTAATTGTACTTATTTGGGAAGGTACTAAAATGTCCCAAGTTCCTAACGGTCTGTGAATGCCTCATGACGTTTCTTTTGTTTATTTGAGTAGACAGGTGTTAATCCGTGCCTGATGAGGGTCTCCTACCTATCGGATTCTGAGAAGGGGGTGGGACTAAAAAAAACGAGAGGGACGAAGCTCAGGCTAGTAACAAGAGACACTAGGAGAAGAAAAGCAACGCGACGAAAGAGTTTAGTTGTAAGCCAGCCGCTCAACAGTGTTAAGTTACAGATGTTGTGGAAACTTAACTGCCTGTTTGCCGCCACGCATGCTGCTGCTGTAGAGGGTGCTCAGTACTTTGCTGTCGCTAGGGAAACCTGCTGATGCATCTCACATCACTTTTCTTCATTGAACAGAAGGTTTGAGGACAACTGACTAGCTGTGTTTCTGAATCTCCAAGGATCAGTGAGTACTGAGGAACACTTTTCACGAGGATTCAAATGAGCTCCAACATGCGCGCCAACACATGGTACCATAACTGAGTTTACTAAACCCTGGGTATTATTATTTTAATTTTATTTGACTTAAAGGGTGATTGTGTTTTTTGTTAATAAACACCCATGTTGTTGCACAGTATATTTGCATTCGAAATGTTTTTTTATGCTTGATGAATGTGGTGTTGGTAGGGCTATGGTGTGTTTAACAGTATGCATGGGAGGTTGTAAGCTCACATAAACAATATAGCTACAAAATCAGCTAACCAGGCCTCTCTGCACTCTAGGCAGGGTCGTATGCTCTAGTTAAAGTAGATGTATCCCAATTTCATTATTCTAGTAGACTCCCTCCAATCCGCCTCCCATGCATGAGGTGTTAACAGGTGAAAAGGGGTTCGCCATGATTATTCTGTAGCAAAATTGGAGTTGAGTGGGAAGGCTACATAAATAATATAAAATAAAAACTAATTTTAACTAAATTAAACTGTGAAAAAATTCCAGACCAGAGAAATTATCCTGTCAGCCAGAGAGCGGAAAAAGAGTCTTATGTAATTTGCGCCACTAAAAAAAAAGAAAAAAAAAAGTCTCATTACCCGGTCGGCTTTTCTGATCTGCCCACCGATCAACCTGTTTAGGGTCAATACCGACCGATAACGATCGGCTGCCTATCGACCGGCGCATCCCTAGTTGTGTTGTGTGTATTTGTAGTGTATTGCTGTGTTTCTTAAGTAAGAGTGTGTTGAGCTCTCAGGGCCACCATCATTTTGGCCACTTACATGAAATCACCCCTTACTGTCCACCATTGATGGAAATGATGATTCATGAGCATCAATATGGTAAACAGTAAATGGTAAATAGTAAGGGTCGACCGATATATCGGCCGGCCGATATATCGGGCCGATATTAGCGTTGTCTAGGTGTATCGGCATCGGCCGATACACATGGCCGATACGGCCGATACGCATCCAGCGTCATTTACAGACAGGCGTTCAAGGGCAGCTCTGTGAAGACCCGCTATGCATACAGTAGCATGCGTGTGCCTGAAAGTCATTAAGTGAGTCGAAAAAAAACGGGAATGCTGTTTAAGTGCGTCGCATTTAAACTGCCAACCTAAACTAGGGAGCTGTAACACTAAGAGTAGGCTATGATGCAATCACCCGCAGTTTAAAGTTCAAATGAAGTCGGTGTTGTTATCAGTCACTGTCAATTCGGCGTTTGAAGGAGTTAAACCGGCGAACACCGGTGAAGCAGCCCAGTGTGTGTGTGTGTGTGTGTGAGTGAGTGTGCACGCACGTGAGGGAGAGACAGATGGAGCGAGAAAAAGTGATCAGTGAGGAGCGACACAGTCATTGCTGTAGGCAGATGTCAGATTTGGGAGATATCTGCAAAACAGTCCAGGACCTATAATGAAACTTTAAGGGGGTTCGAGAAGGCTTGCTAAGCCATAGTTTAGCTTAGGCCTACGTACGGAAATATTTTTTTTAACACATGGGGTAGCGCCCTGTCAGTGTCCTCTCAGACACCGCGGGAGCAATAATGGCATGCGAGTGATTATCACTGAATAAACTTCTAAATCCCTCCTAAACGTAACTCGCCACTCATATTGTGTGCAGTATAAGGGTAGGCTACACTTCTCCCACAAAGTGATAGCAACCAAATGTTTCAAGAATCTCGGTCGCTGTTGCTGGAGTGTTGCAGCGAACACCGGTGGTGAAACTGAAGCAGCCCAGTGGGCGTGTGTGTGTGTGTGTGTGTGTGTGTGTGTGTGTGTGTGTGTGCACGTGTGCACGTTAGGGAGAGACTGAAGGAGCGAGAAAAAGAGATCAGCGCGGAGCGGAACAGTTGCTGTAATCAGATAACTGCACAACGAACCCAACAGTCCAGGACCTAATGAAACGTTTTGGGGTTTCGAGAAGAGGCTTGCTAAGCCATAGACTACTTTAGCTTACGTACGGGAATATTTTTTGAACACATGGGGTAGCGCCGTGTCAGTGCATGTCGACACCGCGGGAGCAATAATGGCATGACAATTTTGTTTATTTATTATTATTATTATTTTACATTTTTTTGTTTTGCTGCTTTGTTACTTGTTCTTAACGTCAGTTCAGTCACTTGAAATATTTATTATTTTATGTTATTCAGCTTTTCTAAAATCACCAAGACACTTTATTTTTGTATTACTTGGTTGTTCATTGTTCATTGTTTATTACTTGAAGTTCTACCTCAATTTGATTATGTTAAACAAATGGCTATTTATTTTTAACTTGAGACCTGGAATATTTGTCATTTTTTAAACTTTTTTTAACCCATATCGGTATCGGAAATCGGGTATCGGAAATCGGGTATCGGCCATGGGCCATGGGGAAAAAATCGGTATCGCATCGGCCATCAAAAAACCCGTATCGGTCGACCCCTAGTAAATAGACTGTACTTATATAGCGTCTTTCTGTGAAGAAACAACTATATTTTGCTTCATATACAGTACAATTGATATGTTATAATTCTCAAGATCACAAATGCAAATTAAATGGCTCTTAGCTATCCAATTAGAGCTCTTTTCATCTTTATACTGTATATCCCTCCCCATTACATCGTTCTCTCCTCTCATCACCTCCCTCCTGCCCCAGAGCTAAACAGTCTTCCACTAGGAGCTGCCTTAGTTCTGTTTAACCTTTTAATTTGTGTTAATTGCATGTTAATCGAGCAACTTCTGCCTAAGGAGCAGTTGTGTGTGTGTGTGTGTGTGTGTGTGTGTGTGTGTGTGCTTGGGTAGGTGGGCTGGGAGAGGGGGTAATTAGAAAAGGTGCAGTGGTTTGTGGGTGTAAAGTGGGATTACGCAGCAGAGGGTCACAGATATAACTGAAATCCTCTGAAGCTTGGCTGTAACTACTAATAATACAAGTAGGTCCAGACAACAATTTACTATATCCACTAAATTAATATTATTAACATGTAGAGTAGTTTTATCAAACATTCATATCATGTTTAAAGTGACCACATACTGTAAGTTTAATGGAGAATATGTTGAAAGTAGAGCCATCTGGAAAATTATTTGAAATGATTTGATGTTCGGTTAAGTAAAATCAAAGTGATCAGTCTCATAGGGTAGATTTTCTTTTTTCTTGATTAGGGTTTCTGTGACACAGTAAAATGTCGATACAGTTTAACTGAAGTAGTCATGTTCTACCTAAGAACTATTCAGTGTCCAATGAAATAATTATAATTTTTATTTTTAATGTAAAGACTTCAGTCACAGCAGGTAACATGAAATTGAAAATGGAAAAGAAGGCATACAGTTCAACATATGAGAAGAACAAATTTTCTACTGACTCTAATAAATGAGAGATCAATGAGTGTTTACTTTAGTATAAAGGACTGGTGTGTTGGAACCACACATGCAGAAAGGATGTGTGCAGATCTGTTCATCTTATTTGTTTCTCATACTCATGGTGGTTGGAACCAAATATCTCAAACGACCAAAACAAAGACAGATTTTAACTGGTCTGATGTCTATGCCTTGTGTTTCTTTCTTTTGCTTTCTTTGCAGCAATTCAACCATAAAGGCCTGATTCACACAGTCTTCTTCAAACAGCTGACATTGAGAAGATTTAAAGTCTGTGAAGCATTTATGTGGAGTCTAATCTAAGGTGTTGTTAATCGTTCTGAGGTTGGTAACTGTAATGAACTTCTCCTCTGCAGCAGAGAAACCTTTTGGTCTTCCTCGGGCGGTCCTCATGAGAGACAGTTTGATCAATGGTTTTTGTGATTGCACACAAGACATATTCAAATTTCTTGAGATTTTCAGGACTGACTCTTCTTAAAGTAATGATGAACAATCGTTTCTTTTTATGTAGTTGAGTAGTTTTTTGCCATTAATATAAATTACTACAGTAGCTGAATATAGCTATTTACTGTATGCCACTGGTGGTCTCAAATGTATAGACCTTTTTTACAGCAGACATTTTGACATAATACTTTGAAAAATGCATGAATGTTTTCTTCAAAACTTCAAAATCTTATTGTATGACTTTATTCAGTTTTTTTTATAGCCATTGGCATGAAAAAGGGTATCATTTGCATTATATTGCGATTCACATGGTGAGTCCATTACATAGTATGTGTCATGTCTTGTTAAATCATGTTTTCAGTTCTCCTTATGTCTCACCTGTCTTGTCTTTTAGGTCTCCGCCTTCTCCTGTGTGTCATCCCTGCTCCCTGATTACCTGCCTCTCCCAATGTATTTCACCTGTGCCTGATTGTTTCCCCTCCTCTTTTCTCTCTGTATTTAGTCTCTGTGCTTCCTTTGTTTGTCGCCAGTTGTCTATTCTTGTACAGTGCCCCAGTGTCACCTTGTCTCGAATTTCTAGTTTTTTGATTACCTGATTATCGACCTTGAGCCTGGTTTTTGACCATGATTATTGCCCAACAATTTTGTACCTTCGCCTGTACATTTTTTGTAACCTCTAGCTTGGTCTAGTAAACTTTTGGGACCCCCACCTCTGTCTTGAAGTCTGTATTGCAAATCCTTCTGTGTGCCTCCTGATAGTACGAACTGGCCACAAATGGATTCGGTGGACTCAGACCCTGTGTACTCCACCATCCAGAGACTGCGCAGGCAAGAGGAGGACCTGTGCGCTCTACGTCAGGTGCTCCAGGCCACGAATGCCTGGCATGAGCAGGTGATGGTTTGGTGAGCAACTCACCTTTTTGACGACTCACGTTCAACAGATGTCTCACGATGCTTCTCCAGGAGCCACTGGCAGGACTCCTGCGCCGGTTTCAGCCTCCTCACCATTCTCGCCTGCAGCAGAGGGATTTTCTATGGTTTTGGAATCATCACAGATCCCCATTCAGCTCTTCCGACCAGAGAGATTCTCCAGGGACTGTTGGCCATTCCTCACCCAGTGTGAGCTTTATTTTGAACTGCAGCTGATGTCTTTTCCCTCCGAGTTAGCCCGAGTTGCCTATGTTAGTTCCCAACTGTCCGGGAGAGCAGAGGCATGGGCTACAGCGGAGTGGAGCAGGAGATCTCTGGTATGTGACACTCTACAACTCTTTACAAACACATTAACCAAGACTTTAACAGATCGCGCCGGGTCTGGAGGATGCCCGTGTTGGTAAATTTGAAGCAGGAGAGAAGAAATGTTGCCGATTGAGTTTGCCGCTGACAGCAAATGGAACCAGTCGGCACAGTATGATGCTTTCCTGCACGGAGTATCTGCACCCTTGAGGGACCAGCTCGCCCCCTTGGACCTGCCCTCCGATCTGGACTCTGTCATAGACCTGGCCATCAGGGTTGATAAACGCCTCACCAAAAAAAAGGAGAGGTCTCTGTTTGGTCCGTTCCAGGCACCTCACTGAGGACCTGCCTCCGGGTTTTCCCACTGTCCTCCAGCTCAAGTGGCAGCTTCGGCCATTCCTAGAGTGCTCCCTGCTGACTCAGAGGAGTCAATGCAACTAGGGCGCACACATCTGTCTACGGAGAAGCGGCTGCTGACTGCTGTAGGACCCCAGCTCTCACCTACAGTTGTGGCTATCGGTGACAAACATTGACCCTGACTACCCCAATCTCTCTAAGGTTCCAGTGTTACGTAGACCTCAAGGAGGTGTTCAACAAGTCTCGTGCCACCTCTTTTCCCCCTCACAGACCTTAGGATAACCCGTTTCTCTTGTTTATCCCTGTTCCACTGGAACCTTTCACCCAGTGCATGTGCACAAGTAGCCCTGTCTCTGAGTCTTTGTTTAAGCTTAGCATGGTATGGAATAAATTGGCTTAAGGCTGTAAGGCCTCTTCTGCCTCAGCCAAAGAGCTAAAATCTGTTGCTGCCCTTAATTATTTTTTTTTCCTCTTCTATGGACGCCATTCCTCCATTATCCGTGATGCCAGGTAGGAAGAGGAAATAATTACATGAACATTATCATACACAAGCAGCCCAAGCTTCCTCTATTGTCACCACAGAAACAATCCTGCTCTGAGGGAGGGAGGGAGCCAAAACTGCCTCAAACACCTTCAACTGATTACACACCCGGTTAGATCTTCCAGATTTGTCGATACTACATTTTTGAGTGAGTGAGTGTGTGTGTGACTTGTTGAGCTCAGCAGTGCGTCTGCGCCTACCTCTCTGGGAGGAAGGAAGCTATGGAAGCTGTCAGATTTCAGCACCACCAGACAGGTAGATTACAAATGTACACATGTAACAAACACACAGGATGTCAATGACATTACACATGACAGCTGTGGTGAAAACTACATGGGTGAAAGAGTGAACGACTCTGGACAAGAAAAAGAATAAATGGGCTGTCTGCGAACATTACACCACAAACACTCGTAATGGGAAGGTCATTGGACAGGAGTCGGTGATCAAAGATCAAAGAAGACATTTGCATCCAACACCAGAGATCATCTTTGAATAGAGACACCAGTTACCAACTTGTCCATATTTGATGACCACCAACATTAAATATGACAATCAAGCTAAAGTTCATCCACTGAAGACGAGGCACAATCTCCAATATTTTGCATCACTGGATGCTTAATAAAAATTATCTTTCTTTCATTTTAATTTAAGTGATTTTTCCTCTTTGAAATGTATCAATGAAAAAGTTTGTGCAATTTTTAAATTATTTTTTAAATCAAGTGAGGTACAAATCCTGAACTACGATATATAAATGTCCTTGGTTTCCACCTCTGAAGAAAATTCAACTGAAATGACAACATGGTGGAGAATTCCAGGTCAAGGTCTTTCCATAGAAAGCCAGTATATTATCAAAGCTATTTTACCATACATCCACAGATGTAATGAAATTGCATCAGTATTGGGGCAACTCAGAAGCAAGACTGATATTAATAAATATACATTTTTTAGTTCAAACATATGTTGGTCTAACACAATGAGCGTGTATATGGCGTCTTTTTTCTTCATCCTGCAGTAACTATGTCTCTTGACAGTAACAGTTACAGCTTGTGACAAAGTCTTCACAGTGACTCTAAAACACTCCCAGAATGCTGACTACTATGTCTCCTCTCGCTGGACCCCTTTCTGCCATCTCTGTCTATATACTCCTATACCTTCCTAGCATGCTCCAATCTTATTGCCCCTGACAACTTGAAGGCTCCTCAACTAGAGACAAGTGGCAAAGCAGTTAACTAGAGTGTGGACATTCTTTACACTACCTGTGTGTATGCATGTGTGTGTGTTTGCAATTCTGAATCAATGAAATGCAGGTGAAATATAGATAATTTGTCAGTGACATACAGTCACAAATCTTCCCCTGCTGTGTAGATATGTGTATGTACGTATAGTTCATCCATGCATTTGCATACTCATTTGATCTTACAGTGAAAGCCCAAGTGGTGACTAAAACTTTTAAGTAAAATCTAACTGTTCTCTTCTCATTCTGTCTATCTTCTGGATCTCATTTACTTTCTTGTTTTATGCATTTTCAAATTTTAATGCTCTTATTGTGAGTAGAGGGTGGGGTACTTTTTTCTTAAGTTTTAAGTTTCATCTTGTGTGAAGAAGTATGGTGTCAAAGAAACTTCAGAAATACAGTCAAGAGTCAGTGAGAGAGGTTTCACACTCAGTTTCCTGCATGCTTCCCAGAGTGCCACCCAATTTTTATTAATATGTGGTGTGTGAATGTGTATGCGTATGTAGTGTGTTTTCTACATTAAAAAAAAAAAATCATTTTATATTTTTTTATTGTCGCCTTATTTTATTTATTATATGTTTCTATCTTCTGCAAATTTATCAAATGTCTTTTATGTATCGTTTAACTTTAAATGTATTTTGCCATTTCCATATTCCTTAATCTTATTTATTCTGCTTTGTTGGTTCTTCTGCTGCTATTTTTCCTGAGTATCCTGTTTGTGCCTGTCTGTCAAAGCACTAAAAACTCTTCATTATTATTATTAATATCATTATTTTTATTATTATTAATATATCCAAGCTCAACGTGTCATTAAGTGGGTCTCCACAAACAGCGGAAACACTGTGACGTAACCCTACACAAAATAGGCCAACAGCATCTGCACTAGAGTGTGCCTCAAAAACACATTTATTTTACAGAAGCAGTGAACTATGTTCTGCATGACAACTTAAATTAATACTTCTGACTGACCATTCTCTAGCAAGGTCCCCAGATGATCAACCATCAAAAGTTCTAACCAGCCCGTAGCCATTCTTCAAAAGTCACTAAACAGGTTAAAGAATTATTTTAACATAACAGATAACCAATCAAAACTTTTAATGCTCAGCCTGTCATGGTTCAGGTGACGTCATCACACATTCAACACAACAAGCTGTAATGTCTATGCCACTGTTGGTAAATTCACCTATGTCCTCCAGTTCAAGGGTTTAGCAACAAAGCCCCTGCATACGCACAGGTGACATCATCACGCATATACCACAACATGCCGGGATGTCCATGTTGGTGCCTGTGGTTCAAGAGGTAGAGCAGGTCGTCCACTAATTAGATCATCGACTGTTTGATCCCTGGCTTCTCTGCATGTTCAAGTGAAATGCTAAACCAACCTGATCCCAAAGGCTGTGTCATCGGACTGTAAATGCATATAAATGGCTGGCACTTTGAATGGTGGTGCTATACAAATACAGTCCATTTAAAGAGTCAATAGACCTTTTTCACAGCTGCCATTTTAACATGAAATAGTAGGGTAATTAAAGGTGTTACCAATGATACAAATTAAGGTTCTGTTTCGTTTTCGAAATTGGTCTTGAACTGTAGTCTCACACTGCCAGACTTGTCTCCACACTCCAGTACTGTGCTGACGATGGAGAAATCTACCCAAACAATAGGTGAGCCGCCATGCTGTTTTTGTCTGTCCTCCACGCGACTCCAAACCCAACTAGGGGTGATGCCAGTGTCCACAGCCATCCACTTCAAGCAACCACAGCAAGGTGGCTCTTATTTCTCCGATGACACCATAGGACTGAAATCATTACTCTGGTCAGCTTACATTCATCTTTACTCCAAAGTCCAACCCCTGCTGAATCCCTTTGAGACACCCCATCTGTGTCTGTACAAATTGTCACTCAGCTCTTCTACATGTACTCTCCCTGTCCAGCATTTCTCCTGTCCACTACTCTGGTCACTCCTTCAGAATCTGAGCTGTCACCTCTGCCTCCTGCAAAAGAATTCCAGAACACTTAATACAAGTCATGGATGGTTGGATCACCGCTACGTTCACTGAGAGATGTCAGATCCACTCCATCCTATCTCAAGCTTTTGAGGTTCCATTGTGCCTGGGTGCTATGGCAGTTTCCTCTTCAAAGCTTCCCCACAACGCAGCAACAGACCAAAGAGTGCAAGTACAGTTCACGCTTCTCTCCCAGTCTTTTGATTTGTAAATAAATCATTTAAACATATCTTGTCAATGTTATGGTCCACGCTTACTGAATTGACAGTGACAATAATGGAAAGACTACAACATGCTCAGGATTACACATTACAGAGAGATATATTACATTCGTATCTTGTTTCAATTTCTTAAGACAGCAATATATCTCTTATATAATTATAATTTGTTAGAAGAAATCAGTTTAATATACAACAAAATACTGTGAATTGAATAATGCACTTCTCTGTTGTAAAGGAGATGTAAGAGGCTTAACATAAATTTAAATTCATATTTATTATATATTGTTATTGTAGTGCATGGCAAAAAAGAAAAAGATATAGCCATAACTTTCAATCCTTATTGATGCCATTTTTTCTTGAATAAGAATACAGCCAAATACTACATTCTGCATGGTTCATAAAGATGCGCTTAGTATAAACTGCAGACTCACCGTTACTGTGTTAGCTGTGAGGATGGGGGTATTACTGTCGTTTCCCGGTTGCTCGTTCTGAGTGTGTGTCGGTGTATACAGCGCCAAGGAGTGTTCAGCCACTGTGCTTGATCCTGTGTAGTCAGCCTGTGGATGGGTGTGGGACGTGGCGTATTCAGCTGGGATCCCATTCTGTGGTGGAGGAGGGTACTGGGATGGTGGGAAGGGTTGGGCCATGGCTTCAGGGGGAGCTGGGGCCTCTTGGTTGCCCTGCATTGATAGGTAGAGATATGGAGAGAGGGAAGAAAAAAAGGAAAACCAACAATTTAATGAGGATTGATTTCCTGTGGTTTAGTTGTCTGAGTTGTGATGCAGCCTATCAAATCTGTCTCAAGGTTCAAATTAAAATGTAGACTGATTGAAACACTTTCTAATGTTGATTTCTGCAATTAGAATTTGAGACAGTTGGGCCAATGACTGGCAGGCTCACCATCGCAGTCTGCAACAGGTTTTTGAGACATAAAACTTCCCACTGAAAGGGACAACTAAGAAGAGAAACGCAGGTGCCTGTCCACTAAGGCTGAGCAATTTTATCGATCCTGCGATATATATTGATATTTTGTTTTTTAGTGTTTGTTAGTCTTGCTGTAGAGCATTTCTAGCAAGTTACCCATCTAGAGGGAGCACACAGAGCAGAGTCATGAGGGCCCAGAGTGACTGCAGAGTGACAGAATAACTTCATAAATACTATTTTTTATTGAATGACAGCTTCAACTTTCTGGAGGGTCTTTGCTTTGCTAAGTGGCATGCCTGAGGAAAATGAGGCAAAAACACAGGGGACCTTTTGTATTAAAAGGGCATTATTTTATTGTTCTTCACATGACCTTTTGTATTAAAAGGGCATTATTTTATTGTTCTTCACATATTTGATTGAAAAACTGCCTATGTATGTCAGGCAAAGGGATTGAACAATAATATTTTCATTCAAAAATTCTTCATTCTTCTTCACTAGTGCTGTTTGAGGTGTGATATGACAAAAATCTGATTTATTTTGTCCAGCATTTGCAAGCTGTCGATTCTCTGTCCAGTCAGAGTATCGAATCGTATCGTATCGCTGGCTGAATTTCGTGTATCGTATCGTATCATGAGATTAGTGTATTGCTACAGCCCTACTGTCTACATTTTTATAAGGATAATAGCAACTTTATCTTGGGTTGGTTTCGGTAATGGTCAAAGCTTTCAATCAAAACTAGCAGGCAGGATTCAGGGGTCAAGGCCTCAGTATTCTTAAAATAAAGTGTTCATCAAATCTAAAAGCATGTGACGCACCCTTTCTAATGGTGGAATCAGTGGGTTGAGTCTGAGCATTTTTGTAGTTTGTAAGTTTAAAACGGTCAAAATATTTTCACATCTTCACATGAATACTTATGTCATTCTTTAGGTGTAAAACACCATGAATACAAATAGATAAATATGCTTAATACCACATAATCACAGTCTCCCTGGTTTTGGAAAACCCCATACTCACGTTGTTTTCCCTCCTGGATTTATACAGTTTGCTATGAAGTAAGGCAAGGCAAACGTGTTAACTACTAATAATAGTAATACTACTAACACAAAAACTGAAGAAAGTGTGATAAAAATATGTGTACCTCACCATACTTTATACAAAACAGAGTTTTCAAGAGTACCACCGGGGCCGACGTGGCCGTTCTAGTCAATGTATCATACCCCTCCGGCTCCGCCGCGGTCCGGTTCAGTTCGCTGAACCGCTTGGCTCCGCATTGAATATGTGGCTGTTCTATGAAATGCTCCAGGTGGGGTTTGAAGTTGCATGCGAGGCGGACCAAAACAGCGTCACAGCCATGATGTGACAGAGACGTGTCTGGTGGGGTTTCGGGGAGGAGATAAAACCAGATGGTAACCAGAGTAAAATGTTGTTTGTATGGGTTGGGTGCCAAGTTCACTGACTGTTTTATAATTTTTATAATAGCATAAATTCCAATGATTTATGAGATATGAATTTTATAATTAGTTTTCCTTCTCTTTAAATTGATGCCATAATTCCCACTTGTTAATGATCTTTTTTATTTTATCCTGAATTTTGTAAAATAAGAGCTATAAATGAATTACTGGTAAACCCTCTGATGTTAATAATGATAACTGTTGTGATGTCTTACAGGTACATGTGATGAATTTGTGGTATAAAGAATGCACAATGGTCTTGCATAATGACAGCTGCTCTGGCACTGAGTGGTGGAGCTGTTTCTACTTAGGGTTTTATATATATTGGAGGATGGTGGAGACATCTTGGCAGTTCAGTTTGGCAGAGATTGTATATGTGGGAACATGAGACAAAGGGGCAGGGACAGGAGAAAAGTTACTCAGTTTTGTATTTTTTGTGTATACAACACCATTGAGTCATAAATCCCAACAGCGATGAGACTGGGAGATATGACAGGAAATCATCAAACTATCCATCTGTCCATCAATAAACACCAAAATAGATAAATCAAACAGAAAATACAACATGAAGTATTGTGTGTGCGTGAGAGAGAAATATATTGGTTGGATATATTATATTGGTGAAAGTTCCCCGCACAAACACTCAAACACACTGAGTGACAAACATGTAGACCAAAGGAAAGCGATGCAAATTACATCCCTTACAGAGATGAGAAAGATCAATTAACTGATTCTTTTGACAACCTGTTTTGAAATTCATGTTTCTAATAAAAGCTGGCATTTTCTCTCTCTTCTCCCTTTTTCTTCATTCATTCATCACTTCAGATGCTGTGATTCCTTTTCTCCTCCCAATCAAGGTGAATATCCTGCTCTTTCACCCCTGTCCTGGCTCTCCTTATAATTAACATGCCTGTCAGATAATCATTTCCTCCAACCGATGATGATGAATCCATCTGACTTATTAACACCCTGCTTTTCTTCCACACTCCTCCAAAACTTGATGGAAAATGCCTTGTAAATGTAAAAATCAATCACAGCAACTTTTTGAGGTGGATGAGGCTCTGACCTTAGCTGTTTTCAATAGCGGTATTGAAGCTGGCTATTCTTATGCATGGAGATTGATGGTGTTAAGCACAACAAAGCAGTTTGCCGATGGCTCACTGACTGTAGCCACATTGTTCCTGGCAGAGAGTCATCGTCAACTTCCCAGGTAGAGAAGCGTTATGCTTAATTTAGGGTTCACTTAGGCTCACTTCACATACAGATGAAGAAAAATATAAATCTTCAAATGTCATCAATAATAAATACAGGTCTTTGTTGTGCTTGTTAGATTTGGATGCAAGTAATGCTTTTTTAAACCGTTTGTGATGTCCTAACAGCTGAAGTGAACACTCTACTCACTCAGTGCAAACACATAAACACAGATTCACACTTATACTGTCAGTTGAAAAATAAGCATACAATAAACCTTTCTTATGTATGATGATAACAGTGTGAAGACTGGCTGACAGCAGATTTTTACTGCAAAATTAATAGAAAGTTCTCGGCTAAACAGTTTCTGTAACTCAATACAATCGGTCATTGAGGGTTTCCTTCATTGCATTTTATGAAAATGTAAAATGTGTTTCTGATGTTTATTAGCACTATTACAGCAGAAAGTTAAATGTGCTACAGGCTGGAATATTAGAATTTTAACCCTTTATGAAACAATTCATTTAAGCTTGTGGCCTGGGAAAAGTCCTGGTTGACTCAAACAAGGAGCCATATTGATAGACCTCCTTTCCTCGCAGACCTGAGCTGATATGTAGCCCCACCTGGTCAATATACACACCAGAGACGAGCACACATACACTAACAAACACATATCACCAGCAAGCCATGACCAAAGACAGTCAAGGTAAGTAATGGCAGCAGAATGTGTAAAGTAAGAGCTGCAGGGAAAGTGCTTTACCTTTTATTTTAATATGCCTAAATCATAAGCTGATGTGATACATCTCTACATGCATGCACAGACATACACACACGCACACACACACAGAGCCATGTTCAAAAGCTGAGCTGAAGATAGTTTTGCTCAGCCGGGGTTTAAGGCAGTAAAGAGTGTGCAGGCACAGAGGCTGAGGGAGTAAGAGAGTTAGAGACAGCCAGAGGCACAGAGAGAGAGAGCGTTAGAGTCAGTGAACTTCCATCATCCATCAAAGTGACTGAGGCACTGACACACTGAGACATCCCCAGATCCTTGTCGACAAATTGTGCTGGTAAATGATTTCTCCTATCAGCTAAATCATACTATCCATCCCTCTTTTCTTCTATCCTTCCATCTATCTTTCTGCATCAGCTGTATGTCTCTCTCTCTCTCTTGAGTCTTTGAGTCAGATTCATGACTTTAGATCCAGAAACACCTGCAGTTGCACGTTGATTTTACGTTGACTTTACTTGGACTCATTTGCCCAAAGCTAATTATGTTTTAAAAAAATGCACTCTTTGTTTTCCTAATATATTTACTATACACTGCTATACTTTAAATCAAACAGGGAAAGGTGTGTTTGTCTGTCAGACGTAAAACATAACAGATGTAAATCTCCAAAATACCAGTTTCTATGCAATGTTGCTTTAATGACAAACACTCTCCTACCATGTACATGTGTGTATTCATATTCAATATCTACAATATGACCCAGACGAAAGGATGAATAGAGAGGAGGATGTTAAGTAGTAACAGACAGATTAGATGTCAAATGAATGCACATGCACATACACACACAATTACACTCACACACACACACACACACACACACACACACACACACACAGCATGCAACAGCAACAACAGTTGTGGAACTTTAGGAGTGGACACACTTAAACATACACATATAGACCACAGAGTTTGTGGATCGTGCAGCTGCTGTGACACTTACACCCCCATAACAATTTATTGTTAATTGTATGTATTGTGAAAACCTAAAACTGCAAAAAAAGGTTGTCATATGACTTTGGACATAAAAAAAGGAAAATAAATGTTATATTCCCTGGACGAGACACGCAACATCCTCTAAGAAAGTATCATGTAGAATGCATAGTTGTATTTAGAAGCCTATTAAAAAGTGAACCAACAGTCAGCCACGTACACATACACATTCAGACAGACTGTAGTCTTTTGCCTAATGCAGCTATTTTGGCCAGGCTGTGTAAACATGCCAGAAACTTGCTGCTTTAGGGGGCAATTCATATTGATGTGCACTGCAGACATCAGACAGAAAAGAGGACAGAGGGAAAGAAAAAGATGGAGGGAGAGGCAGATCGGAGAAAAAGTAAGGGAGCACTCTCCCAAAACATTGCAGACAGTCAGTAAACAAAAGCGAAAGCCTACCTGTTGTCTCATCTATAAGGTGGAGGAAAGTAAGGTTGTATTTAAGACTTGAAATGAACACCTTTTGGTAATGCAGTCAGTGTGCTCCACATAATGAATATGAAGTTAATTAGTTACTTTCTATTTTGACATGACCAAGTTTTTACTAATCCAAATTTGACCTGTTTTTAGACTTTGACTTCATTTCCAGATGCAAATACAATCTGAGCAGCCAGACCACATCTGGAAGTGTGTGCATCCCACATACTGTGGAAGTCACCGCCGATATTTAAGTTAAACTTAAATGATTTTTCAGACTTTCTGTTTTGCTTTGTTTTTTAAATGCAGAGTTCTCTCTGCTCTACAGTACTTTAACAAATTCTCCTGACTCTGATCTTTTCACCACATCCCATGGTTTTTGTCATTGAATGGAGTGTGCTCATCTGTCATCATGACACCTTTGTACAAAGTGTGGTCGTGTGCTCACAGGTAGTATTTGGTACTGTACAGTGATCAAACTTTCATACTGGATCTGCTAATGAACACCATGAGATTTGATTGAAAGCACTGAAAAAAAAAAGGATTTATTTGAAGTTAAGCATTTTAAGGGAAAGCATGAACATCATTTATTGGCCCAGTTGAATAAAATATTTATAACCCTCATCAACTCAGACAGTAACAACAAATCACCACATGAGAGCCACAGCGACCCTCTCTCTTCTAATGGAGGAAAAGCATCAGCTGCTCACTCTTCAAGTTTTCAGGACACAAATAGCTGCATGTCAGAAATGTACTTGAGGGAAATTTAAAGTGTACCACTCCTGTTTTAATTTTCTTATTTTTCCCTGCTGAAGCTTGACTGACTGCTGAACATCTCTTTAGCTCCATAACTCAACTTTGTCTCAATCATGTTCTTGCTGTGACAGTGGCTTTTTAAAATTGTTAACTAATTAGCGTGTTGTTTCCTCCTGGCGGCCTGACTATTATTTAATTAAGGACCATTACGCCATCCTGTTTCAAGTTCCTACTCCAGCGAGGGCCACTGTACCAATGTTGCCATCAATAGGTTGACTATAAATCTGCCTTGACAATGGCTGAAGGAGTACATCCAGTTACTTGCAAACAGCACACACACACACACACACACACACACACACACACAACTACACTATTATCTATTATCCAGATAAACATGCCACACTGATCATATAATCATTAAATAATAACATTACATCGGAAATATACTATTATATTATGCAGCATGAAACAGCCTCCATGATACAGTCATGAAAATAAACTCTTCTATGCTAAAAAGACACTAATTCTTCATTTGGTTCAATTATGGAGAAATGAGTAAGCTGCATACTCAGAGAGAGAGCAAAGAAAAGGTACGTCTCTAGAGGAAACAAACACAATATATATTTTACCAGTGCAGCTAACTAAATGTTAGCCAACACAAACTGCCATAGTCATCATAATCATCATCATCATCATCATCATCATCATCATCATCATCATCATGAGGGTAGCTGTGGCCCTGCAAACTCACTGGCTTGAACACAGTCTTCCATGAATATCAGTGTGTGTGACAGTGACCCAGTCCGTGTGAGTGAGTTATGCTCAAGTGTGTGAGACACACTCACACACCAACACACACACACGCACGCACGCACACACAGGGATAACGGAATCTAATTTAACACACGGCTGAGCAGAGATTGGCCGACACTCCCAGTCCCTCACCGCCAAGCAGGGACACTCCACAACCTAGTCCCTGTGTGTGTGTGTGTGTGTGTGTGTGTGTGTGTACAATGATAGCTATAGAACAAGAAAGCCAGGGAGAGTGAACGAGAGAGAAATCATGTTCATGAAGGAGTAGAGCAGCAAGGCTGGTTGAGAGGAGGGACTGTTAAGGATTCAGAGTGTGTCGCAGGTCTGCTGGCTGCCAGCTCCCTCTAGACCTGCTACATGATATTCACTAACCCCTGTAACAATGGCAAACATATGTAAATCTGCCTGTGTGCCCAATTCAATCAGACCCCGGCACAAAGCCACCAACACCGCCAGCACACCCAGCAGAAGCGGACATGTTCAGGGCACACACTCAAAAATAGAGGGAAGCTCTGCAAACGTTTGAATGTGTGTGTGTGTGTGTGTGTGTGTGTGGGTGTGGGTGTGTGTGTGTGTGTGTGTGTGTATGTGTGTGTGTGTGTCAATTTATTCAGAGAGGCCTACACTCTTATGCCTGTCTAGTACAAGGTCTTACATACTAGGTAGAATCAAGTCATATTATTAGGTAGGTTATTCTTGATTGATGTCATTCATACAAGTAATTTTAAAAGACATCTGGAATAAAAATACAATTTTCTAAAACTGTAGTTAGTGTAGTGTAGCCTCAGGCATGGCAATGCATTTTGGTTGTGCCGCAGCTACCAGAGTTGATCATGGCTATTCTAGACAATGTTTATGATTCCAGCAGAAGAGCTGCAGTATGTTTCTCATCTCTCCACTTTACTCTGAGATTATGTGGCTACTCATGCCATATCAGGCAGCACAGAGCAGATCCAGCTGGAGAAACAACATAGAGAATCATAAAGAAACAAAAACAAAAAAACATGCTGTGCAGACTCCAAATCATCAAAACAGACGAAATGTAAACTATTTCACTATATAGCCTAGTTACTCATGGTAGAAACCCATAAACCAAGGACAAATTACCAAATTTGTCCTGTGGGTAAAATGCTCCACTTCTGAAAAAACTTCTTTTAAAAAAGTATAATGGAAAAAAAGATAAATTTAAATGAAATTTAACATATCATTTTCAAACTAAATTCCACAAACTGTGACTGGGCCTATCACAGCCATCAACCTTAATATAAAAGTCAATAAACAAACTGTGAAACTAGACAGAACAGAACTGATCAAATATGAACCTTTGCCACCAAGCTGCCACTATTTTCAGTTTATTTGTTACACTAAGCTATCCCAGTCATCACAGAAGTACCGTATTTTCCGGACTATAAGCCGCTGCTTTTTTCCCACGCTTTGAACCATGCGGCTTATACAAAGATGCAGCTTTTCTATAGATTTTTCTTTAGCCGCCACGGGGCGCTCTAACAGGAGGTGCAAAAACGAGACAGACAGGGGAAGTCAGTGCAAAGAAGAACACGCTAGTTTTTATTTAGCACATGCAACACAACACGCACGACGAATTATTAACAGCAAATTATTTTCACACCCTCTCCCCCTCGTCATGGAAAGCACACAAAAAAGTTCGTATGATGCAGCTTTTAAGTTAAAGGCCATCGATCTGGCTATCCAGGAAGGAAATAGAGCTGCTGCACGTAAGCTTGGCGTTAATGAATCCATGGTGAGCACTTTTACTGCCGTGTTACAGGCACTGTTCGGCAACAATCAGTTCAGGTATATAAATAAACATTTACGGTACAAAATATTTCTGTGTATCCGGTAAATATCTCATTTCTCAACCTGGATATCGGTGCCTTATAGTCTGGTGCGGCTTATATATGTAATTAATTATGTATTTATTTTTTTAAACTTATGCTTACGCTCTATAGTCCGGAAAATACAGTAACTTTTTTAAATAGACTTGATGCCACATTGTTATTGTCACATTATGATTTCAGATATCTAAATTGAATCAAATGAAAAATATATCGCAGCAGACTTTGCAAATACTGTACCATATCTATGTCCCAAGAATAGATACAACATTGTACCTTGTAGCACTAATCACATATCGTGTCCAAACTTTGCAAAATGTTTCACTCATATGGTAGAGGAAAACACACACACACACACACACACACACACACACACACACACAGTTAATTCACACTGGATGTCTCTGATCTCATTATGAGGAGGCAGTGAGAATCAGCAGGGCCCTAAGTGTATCATGATCAGAGATAACAGCAGCTGGAAAACTATTAGCAAGCTATAGCTTCCCTTTGGGACTCCACCAGATATCATCAGCCCTTATGAGCCACCACTCTCATCTCCATAATGACTGGGCTCATTCTGGATCTCTGTGAGTGTGCTCAGGTAAACTGAAATGATGCTGTATTTGTATTGTATTTGCATTTGGATTATATTTTATTCTCTTTGTTTCTCTGAACGTGCTTTAATAAGTGAAAAACCCTCAGGGGTATTAGACCATGGGATTGCTCTCTGGATAAACCTGACCTGCCACAAACACACCTCCATACATACTGTATTGACTGTCAGCCATG
Organism: Larimichthys crocea; assembly: GCF_000972845.2. Taxonomy (NCBI): domain Eukaryota; kingdom Metazoa; phylum Chordata; class Actinopteri; family Sciaenidae; genus Larimichthys; species Larimichthys crocea. Next base: position 7,386,737 of record NC_040026.1, read on the forward strand.
GCCACTGAAAACCATTAGGCTAAATGATTCTAACCTGGCTATAGAGATAGGCTGTGGCCAACTCAATCAGATGAGAGTACCTTGGCTTTATTGACAGTGGGCAATTGAAGCAGTGCTGATGCAGTTGAATAAGTGAGCAAGTGGAGAAATTACCAACATTCAATCGAAGGTGGATAAGGACAAGAACAGCAATAAGTGCTTCCATTTGGTAGGAATGAGTGAGATAAGGTGTGCTGCTGGGATTTCTCACAAAGATAGTAGGGATCTTCCCATATATGAAATATGTAGTGTTCTATATAACACAGAATCATTTGTATTTATTTTTGCTTCAATAATGTTTGCATTGTTTTAATAAGATACTGTAAATGTAGGGAGATTTTCAGTTAGCTTTTCTTAAGGAATTACACTACAACCTTGGCCTTTCACAATTATAATCTTTTAACATTTACTTACTAGCTTTTTTTAAGGCATTTATCTCCATTTCATAAATGCATAGAGTAATGGTTTTGTTGGCATTAATACATAACTAAGAGAAAGCACACCAAAACCACTACCAGATTGTCTGAATGCTCATGTTTCTTGACCTGTCAGGTCAGTGTCACAAGGCCAGCGTCGTGATGGTTTTGGTGTTGTGTTTGTCTGTACTGTTTGTTTCTGTTCTGTCTCTACCTTTTGTATGTCTGTTACCTTCCCCTCCCTCCTGCACTCTGTCACCTCTGCTAGAGCCGCCTACCTCCCACTGACAGTCAGGTTGACTGTTATTATCATTCAGAGGAATGATGACATCATAAGTTTCAAGCTGAACATCCTTTAATAATGGTGATAATTCATATTTATAACACTTCACATTCACAAATTTATGCACTGATAAAGGCTGCCAATGCAAAGTACCAACTGCTCATCAGGACCGGTACACTCACAATACTACTAAGCTGATACTGAAATGACACTCTACCTCTACCTACCTGAGCTACATCCACCCCTTTGTAAATAGGATATAGTGAAATAAAAACTGTATGTGTTATCTCTCCATGAGGTTATTTAAATATAAAGATGTAAAGTTGTTGAAGCTGCTGGCCTATAGGCCTCTTCAGTAGCCCTTTCCTTCTAATGGAGAAAGGTCTTGCTAAATGTTTGATGATTTAAGACCATTTCATTGTAAAAAGGAACCAGAGAGTGTTAACAACACTACATTATTCATAGGGGAACTATTACTGCACTCTTTCTGTCTGAGGCAGAGAGAGAGGGTGAGACAGAGGGGGAGACAGGCCATACATAGACTACTGGAGATTGAGAAAGACTGGGGAGACCGACAACAAGAGAGAATGAAAGAGCTTAGGAAAGCAGGGAGACTGACAGGAACAATATTGCACTTCGACTTACAAATGAACAATCCATGTTCAAAACGCATCAATATCACAGACATTAAACAAAACTAAACCTTAACTTCTGAAGCACCAAAAAGGAGAGGCTTTTTTTTAATCCAGCCTTACCCAATGTTTGAACCGGTGCACTGCAGAATATAATTCACATCTGCTCTGGAGGACTGTTCTATTTCTTGGTTATGATGAAGTATATTTTACATATTTGTGACTCCAGACAGCATGAAGAAATAAAACGAGGAACAGAAATTCTGTATGGTTAGTAAACTATCTTCTTCCGTCTAGTTGTACCCTCGCCTCTCGCAAAGCGAGGTCACTCTAAACTCTTCTCTGTGGTCGTCCCCAAATGGTGGAATGACCTACCAACAGCTACTAGAACAGCAACATCCCTTTCTTGTAAAAACCTTTCTGCTTCGAGAATGCTTCCCTGCCTAACAAAACTAACAACTACTCTGTGCTCCTTTACACCTTTGTCAGCTTATGTCCTCCTCTGTAAGTCGCTTTGGATAAAAGCATCTGCTAAATGCAATGTAATGTAATATAATGTAATGTAATCCTAGTGACTGGATCACGAATGAATTCACCTTTGTTCCGGCAGAGCCCTGTTCATGTCAAAGTCTCTGCACACCTGTGCAGGTGATTTCAGTTACTCTTGCTAATTAAAAAAAATATATAACTACAAGGGCTGTATGTATAATCTTGGTCTCAAAGGAAAGCCAAGACATGTGGGATTACTACAGAAGTGTCAAGATAGGTCACTGTGTCAGAGTAAATTCACCTGGAACACTGGAAATTATAATTTTTTATATCTGCCTAAAAAAACCCACATTACTTACAGTGAAAACCACCTTTGAAACATAGGATAGTAGCCCAATTCATCTAAGAATTAGCTAAGTAGTATCTGATGAGTAATTGTGCAAAAGTACTTGCTAAACAGTAAACCTGAGCAGTTTTACAGATGTTTTAACACATATGTCCAGGTGGAACCACCACATGTGTGACCTGTGCCATCATTAAACTTCACATTAGTATTATTAATATTGAAAACTTTGTATTTTTAAGGCCTAAGACCTGAACGCTGTGAGTTCAAGTGTAAAAGTGATCAATATCTCGGCAACCCATTGGTCCATTTTGACACCTCTATCGACTAGTCAGAGTCATGAGAATCAAGGGGTAGCACCCAAATTCACATTTGAAACACCAATGACGATCCAGAATGAAGTAATCCCAAAGATAGTATATTGTATGAAGAGTGCATTCTTCACTCTAAAACCCCTTTGTCTGTATGTAAACAACCAGGACCAGATTCATTTCAAACTAACACAGAGATATAGGAGTAGACATGTTTTGACCACAAAACAGTAAAGATAAACCTGACATCAGACTTTATGATAAACAGACTCAAAATGTTTTTTTTTTCACTCTTTGGTTGCTAGCTCACCGACATCTTTGTAATCAGCAGAGTCTCTGCTTTCACATGACACCTTGTTAGTGTGGTTTACTTGAAGTGCAAAAATTAGCAGAAGCACAAAATTGGACATGTGCTGTTTTTATTATTATTTTTTTTTACATGCATATATAATTGCTCAGGGTTTGAATTGTGTTTCATGTAGGTGGCAGTGCTTGGTAGAGGCTTTTAGCTGAGTTTCTCCCCGTCATCTTGGTATGCTACATGTTGGGATTAGCTGGCGCATTGATCATCTGAACTGCACGCATCTCACGCAGCCCCCTGCACAGATGGCTCTCTAGATGAAGAGGTTCTGCTCTGCTTGATATTAGGTGGAGCTATGCTGTAATTTTTTGATCAATAACATTACATTTTTTGTAATATGAAAGATGCAACAAAGACACTGTATCCAGTAATAGCAGGCTGTTGTTTTAATAGGAGAAGCTCTGATAAACTGTACACAACCTGCCCAGTACCTAACAGCAGAGAAGTTAATGACTAGAGGGTGAATTATATAGTTTGATGACACCAAGCCATAGCTAAAAGAAGAATGAGTATTGTACTTTTCACCTCTCCAGATGCATAGATTATTTATGGGCCCTGTGTCTGTAGGAAGTGTAAACAGAAAACTGTTTGCTAGTGGCCAATAATATATTATTACTGTCTGAAGTAACTAAAAAAACTATTACAACAACTATAACTCCAGAGCCACAGTGAGAAGAAGCCTACAGAGAATGAACACCTGTACCTGTGCTTGAGGTTGAGCTCACCAAAGCAGTTCATCTAATGGCTGGAATGTGGTGACAATCATGAATTACATCCAGTAATAAAACTAGGGAATGTTTTCTACCACTAGAAGCTTCATGATTTGATGACAATAGAATTCCAAGAATAACATTGAGTCAATATCTATCCAAATAACCTTTACTAGCTGCTCATGGTGGAATTGTTGATCTCTATAGATAATATTGTAAAGAGTACGGTCTAGACCTGCTTTGTATGGAAAGTGTCATGAGAATACTTCTGTTATGATTTGCCGTTATATAAATAAAATTGAAATCAATTGAATTAACAATGAGATCAAAATAATACCTTGCCAGCTAACAAGAAGCCAGGGCCTCTGCAGCTGATGTATTCTCTCCCTGATGGGACTTTTATAATTGGATGTATTGGTCTGCATCTGTGTTCCACCCTGTGGTTCCCACCAATCCATGTGCTTGATCAATGAGTCTGCCCCATGGGGTGCTGCTAGATATTCTAATCAATTGCCAATCTGGGTAAAAAGAGTGAGAGGGTGGGCATGCAAATGAGGGGATTTGGGTCGAACCACCACATGGGAACCTGGGACCAGATCAATGTATTAATGGCCAAATTTTGTCTCTTTTTTAATGAAAGCATTGACTGAATGGGAGACTGAATTTGGAGCAGGCACAATAGAGTTTGAGATCACACCTGAACCAAACATAATGATCATGTGCACTAATAAAAAACTGCCTCTTACAAAGGATTACGTCAAGTCAAGAAATAATATAATAAAATATATAAATATCTGTTAGAAGTGATTATCGTGTTGGGCTGGGGCAGAGTAGAAGTACTTTTGATTTTCTTCTGTGTGCCATAAATACTGACACATTCTAAGGAAAGCATGTTGTATGTTATTACGTACTTGGTTGGATCTCTTCCTGTCCACAAAAGCCCTGAGAACCATGATGGGAAAATTGTGTCCTTCCTTACTGAAGCTGAATGCTACTAGCTGTAATTACTATAACTCAATAAGTGTTATCGATGAATGGTATCATGTCTGTTGGTGCATGTTCTGTTGAATTCCACAAGGCTACATGTCATAGAGAAGTATGGTGCAGTACAGTGTGTTGCACAAGGAGCACACATATGCGATAAGTATAGTAAACGCCACATACATGAACACACACACACACACACACACACACACAAAGTGCGAAAGGCAAACCTCATGAAGAGATGTGGGCACAGACCTGGCACAGTAAATAAAAATACAATTTCCCAAAGTGACACTTTCATTCTGTCCAATGCTTAGATATGTGTGAGGTGTGTGTTCAGTCCTACCCTGAATTTACACACACATTACACAAATCCAAACCTCAACCCCTTCCATCACGCACACGCACACACACACACACTCACTCACTCACTCGCCCCTTCGTCTACCCATTGCTCCCGCTCCTCAGAATGGCCCTAAGGTGTGAGATACCAGTTCAGTTTCCATGCCGTTCCCTAGTCTTCACAAAGCTTTGCATTGTGTTGCAGCCAATAAACTGTACAATCAGACAAAAACAAACAAACTATGGAATTCACAAAGAACCTGCAAAAAGTGAAATTCACCCATAACTGTGCTGTCAAGCAAATTGTGCTCCAGTGTTTTCTGTACGTATTTAAATGAGGTGATATACATATCTGCAGAGAGTTGGTGGTACCTAAAGCACATCATGCCCAGATTATCCAGTGATCATAACCAGAGGAAGCATAGCATTGCAGTACATCATATGCACACTGCTAATAGAATATTCACCATAATATGCATCATGAGGGAATTAAACTGTAAAACAACATAAAACCTACTGCTGTGAGAATGGAGACAGTGTTTACACACTGACTGGACTACACCAGAAAATTGCAGATGAACATTTAACAGGTGCAAAACAAGGGCAAATTGTACTCAGTTGCAAAACGTTATGGGTGTGTTTCTGTTTTAATATAATTCAGTTTTATTTATATATCATAACAAAAGTTATCTCACAACACTTTCCATACAGAGCAGGTCTAGACCGTACTCTTTATAATATTATTTACAGAGACCAACAATTCTACCATGAGCAAGATGCACAGCAGCAGCAAATCATTAACTAACTATAAAGCGTAATGGAGATATGGTAACAATAATGACAGTAATAATATATGTAGTAGGGAATTAAATTAGAAAAAATAAATAAATAAAATAAAACTATCAATGAAACCTCTCAGGTGGTTTCTTAGGTTTTCAAGTCAGCAATAATAAATGTGCATGACCTAGTTAGACTAAAAAGGTCATCAATTAAAGTTATTAGGTTATCAATTAATTTGTTCTACCTGCTGTTTGACAGTCTTTAGATTTTAAATGTTCTTGCTTCTCCAAGTCAGCTTTTGTTCAGAAACATTGAAGTTCAGAGCCTTTTTCGTGTGGCCTTATAAAGTGTCAAAAACCGTACAGGAGGTCATACTGCACCTTCATACACGTGGATACGGTTCATCTCTAGGCAAGGCAAAACTGACACAGACATGGTATCCTCGGTGGATTGGGAGTCTATTAGATGCAATTATGTAAGACTGGGCTGAGTTCCAGGACCCCCAATGTGGAGAACTGCTGGTCCTCACCATACACTGTAATAATTCATACTGCATATACCATCTTTGATGCTGAGTTTTACTTACATTGAGGGACTTAGGTCAAGTATGTGACACATTCCATACAGACACAAACCTCTCAGTGATGTTTGCCCACTTTAACTTTTCCATCATCATGTAAACCCCCCAAATATTTGATTGGCACCTTAGCACCCAGGGATCTATCTGTGTCCTCCCTCTCTATCTTTCCCTTGTTCTTGTGTTCTTCTGCACTGCTGCCATGTCCCTGTCTGCCTGCCCTGACAAATGGGTACAGAGAGCCCCAAAGTGCCCTGGAGTGGCCTTTTGCATTCCACCCATGGATATTCTATTGCACACACACACACACACACACACACACACACACACCACACCACTCAAATGCTTTCTCTCACAGGAATTCTTCTGGGGGGGGGGGGGGGGGGGGGGGGGGGCTTTACACCTGCTGAATATCTTGCATAATGTGTTTTGAATAATGCAAGTGCTTAAGCCTTAGAGCATGTTTCCCTGCCCAAAAAGAGGACAATTTCAGGGTAACATGCTTAAGTGGCCATGTACTATTCATGTAGAAGTAGACGGAAGTGGGTGGAAGTCTCCGCTGAGTTTAGCTATAGTGTACACTCTATATCAGTATAATAATTTTGTTGTAATGTTTCAAGAAAAAAAACAAATGCTATGCACCTGACTGCAGAATATACTATAATACAAAATATTATTATTATTATTATTATTATTATTCGAAACAAATGATTGAAACATTCGAAAATAAAAGCCACATTATACCATGTATCCTTTGCCAGGCCAAACTTTTCACATGCATAATGAGAACAATATACATCTAATGAGCAGACTGAATTCAGTGAACAGAGGATTTGAGGAAAAGCCACAAGCTTCCCTTAAAATAAATCAAATATAGCTTTTAAATGATTTTATTTGATCCATTTTGAAAACATAATTTTCATTCATGGAACCCATCAAATATCATATCTCTCTGCTGTTCTCTCTATGTGTTGTATAATTAAACACATATTTACTACACATGCCCATGTTGTGGTTTACCCCCATTTAAATATTTTCTTTTATCTGTCATGTCATCGACTCCACAACATATTCAGAACTGGACAGACTGGACAATCTGTGTATACAATTAATACTATATTTTTAATTTATTTAATTTTGCTAGTTACTCTAATAGTGCCAGTCTGCATATTCATGTCTTACAAAAGCCAAGCTGTACATCAAAATTGATTGTAGAGTTTAGTGCAGAGATTTAGCATCCTTGCTAGCCCAGAATGCAGTGGAAGAAAACATTTAGCATTGGCAAGATTTTTAATTTTCTGACAGTAAAGTGACCATGTACTCTACTACTGGACTGAACAGTAACTCCATGCGACAGCAGTTCTAGCAGAGAGAGGCTGTTTTTTTTTAATATGGTAAACTTGTTTTTCTAACCAATAGCGTAAAGCGAGTTGTGTGCAGGTCTTCCACAGAGCAGTCAGCCTTATCTACATGCTCCTCCCCCATGCACAGAGAGGAGATTTGTCTCTAAGCACTTTAAATCTCTCCTCCATCTTCTCTGGCCAACAACAAAAAAAGTATGTTCTGATGTATCTTATTGTTCTGGACAACAGAGAGTGATGTCCAAAAACTATTAAAAACACATCAATGAGCCACACTGTTGTTGCTGTGATGGGTAACATGTTCCTTCATTACCATGTACAGACTGTTGTTTATTTTCGACTCAATCTCAAATATGCCGTCCTGATGCCAGAAATCACTAGAGGACCAAATGTGCATTAATCCACCACTGAAAATAGTCCCTACTAAAACCACTCCTATTTGATTTATGTGTTCCAAAAACAACATACACACATTAGTGATGTCTGTGTGTGTATAACTATGAGGGTAATAGGAATCTATGCTGAGGAGTGCTGAGGTTGGATGAGCCTGGAGAGAAGTGCTTTTCATCACACTCTCTCACTCTTTGTGTATACAGTGGAGGATACGTTCTAAAAATAACCTGCAATAGACGAAATCCGTAATCAGCTTAATTTTTTACAATTATTATACATGTTTTAAGGCTGTAAAACCCCTAACCACACACTTTTATAACCTTTTCTCAGACAGGCATGAGCATTTTCTCACATTTCTCTTATTTAAACACTTCTCCCTCAGCCAATCAGGACACAGAACACAATGCGCGTTCATACTGTACAGTACGCTGTAAAAAAAAATGCAAATGCATGCAAAATTACACAAAAAAAATCTGCGAAACATTGAGTCTGTGAAAGGTGAACCGCGTTATAGCAAGGGACAACTGTATATTGTACACTATGAACAGCACATATACGCATATCTTGCAGTTGGCATGCCTCTCTAAAGGAAGTGCTCAAGTGCTAAAGGAAGTGCTCAATTTTTACTTTATCACACACAAGCTAGCGTGAATCAAGCGGCAACCTCTGTGATTGTAAAGTGAAGCCAATAATGAATTGCCAAAAACTGCAGTTCAGTTTTGGTCTAGCTAATTTGTCATTTGCGTTCATGACAACTGGCTTAATATGAGCCTTAACATAAGGATATAATAAGTTATGCAGAAATAACAGCATGGTTTGATTGAGAGATAGGTGTTGTTAAGGATGGCTTGTTACAGAGGCTCGATTTTTAGATTAGTCAGGAGGTGGAAGAGACAGGACTGTTAACATGGTGGCAGCCAGAGCCACAGATTCTGAGCTTCAAAACAGCTTGGGCTTCAGAAACATATGGGGGATGTTCCTTTGACCAAGATGGCATGCCTCTCTGTTTTGATAATGTGGTGTATACATGTTTGTCTGCGTCAGTGTGCTCGAGAGATTTTATGTTTTTGCTGCGTTTGTCTACCCCAAAGCACACATACAACCGTGGGATTCTGCTCAACAAGCTAAACCCTGTGCATGCTAAAGAGCTACAGAACCCCAGCAGCCCACTTCATCATCGACCCCCACTATTACAGTACACACCCGCAGAGAAAGTCAAGCCTGATGAAACCAATCAGTTAACTAAACTCCAAACATGCCTTAAGGATATAAAAAGTTGGATGACCTACAATTTTTTGATGTTAAATTCAGACAAAACTGAAGTTCTTGTAATTGGACCCAAACACCTCAGAAACTCTCTTTCTAGAGACTTAGTTAATTTAGATGGGATCACCCTGGCCTGCAGCTCCACTGTAAAGAATCTTGGAGTTGTTTCTGATCAGGATTTGTCCTTTAACGTCCATATAAAGCAAATTTCGAGGACTGCATTCTTCCACTTACGTAACATCGCTAAAATCAGACGCATTGTCTCTCAGGCGGATGCAGAAAAACTAGTCCACGCATTTGTTACTTCAAGGCTGGACTATTGTAACTCTTTGTTATCAGGCTGCTCTAATAAGTCTCTTAGGACTTTGCAGTTAATTCAGAATGCTGCTGCACGTGTTCTGACAGGAATCAAGACCAGAGATCACATCTCTCCCATTCTGGCTTCCTTGCATTGGCTACCTGTTTATATATATATATATATATATATATATATAGCTCGTCTACTACCATTCTGGGGTTCAGGAGGCAGACACGGTCAACACCTTGATCGCATCAGCTCTATCGTCCAGCAGGTTCTCGTGGATCATGGCTGCTGCTGTGATCCTGCATGACGTCCACTACACATATTGCTATTGTCATTATTGCTACCATATCTCCATTACAGTTTATAGTTAGTTAATGATTTGCTGCTGTGCATCTGTGTCTCTCTATCTCTCTCTATTTAATTGTCTATCGTCTCTGTAAATAATATTATAAAGAGTACAGTCTAGACCTGCTCTGTATGAAAAGTGTCATGAGATAACTTTTGTTACGATATGGCGCTATATAAATAAAACTGAGTTGAACTGAATTAAAAAAGTACCGTTGGCAGTGCGCAAGAAGGCAGATGTGGGGTAACCACAAGGGTATCCGTGCCAAACTAGCGGCTAACCCACACAATCTGGCTATTCCATCTATTGTACTCGCCAATATACGCTCCTTAGACAACAAACTGGATTATTACATACACCTTCTAAGATGTAGCCTGCAAGAATATTGTGGTTTTGTATTTATGGAAACATGGCTCAACAAAAGCAGTGTCCTATGTGTCCACCATGTGCCTTTCTATTATGGCACCAACGAGAGCAGTCTGACCAGCTCCATCACTGTGTGGTATCAAGGCTGCACTGCATACTGCCGTAAAACCCTGCAGCGCATAGTAAGAGCAGCTGAGAGGATTATCAGTGCCTTCCTATCCTCTTTCCAGGACATTTATGACATAGGCCTGGCCCACAAAGCACTCAGCATTGCAGGGGACTTCACCCATTCCTCACACTGCTTCGTCAGTCTCCTGCCCTCCAGGAGGAGAGTCTCCAGGCCAGAACGAGCAGACTGAGAGACAGTTTCATCCACCAGGCTGTCAGGAAGTTGAACTGTCTCCCAGCCAATAGTCTGTGACGCACAAACTATTGGCACCATTGACTTTATGCAAACCAGCTGTTGTTTTTATTGCACTATGTACAGTCAAATTACTGTATGCCTCCTACATTCACATTGGTTACACTGTTTACATCTTTTTATATTGCCATATTTACACTGTTTATATCTTTTTTTACATTTGCTATATTTACACTGCTTATATCTTTTTATTTATTTTATTTTATTTATATTTGCTACACTTTTTTATATGTCTTTACAATTGTATATATTTTATATTTCATGTTTATTTCTTGTTTTGCACGGTGAACATGAGGGAAACAAAATTTCAATTTTCTGTATATCCTGTACATATGGCAGTGTGCATATGGCAGTGTGCCAAACACTGTCCATTCGTTATACAGTCAGTGGTGTAAATTAGGGATTCACTGATCCGCTTTTTTCACCTCCGATACCGATAGGCCGATACCAATACAAAAAACTGCACAGAATTACAGTAACAAACAGTTTGTCTCAATGTGTGGAAAATAATTATTTTGTGCTAGGCAACATCAGACTTGACTTACATTTCAACATTTCTTTCCTATTTTTAAAAAATAAATAAACATATAAATGTACTGAATTACTTATGAATTTAATAACTGTGCAGCGGTACAACAATCTTAAAAAACCAATAGCTTCACAAGCTTGATAGACATTAAAATAAACAGTCAGTTCTTTGTAATGGTTTAGTTTAGTGCAAAAATGTTTTTAACATCCAACACAAAAGTGGAAAATTTTCACTGCTTTCCTTCATCTTCTTCATTTTGTTTACTGAGTTCAATGAACTCTGCGTGCTCTCTGGCGTGAAATTTCTGTAGATGCTTGATTAAGTTGGTTGTGTTATAACTTGATGATTAAGTTGGTTGTGTTATAACTTGAAGTTTTACCACCGCCCCTCTTCACATTTACTGTGCAGGTATTGCAATTAGCCGTTGAGTTTGTTGGCTAAGGTAGTGTAAAAAAGTTCCGGACAGCCGATCCTTTCGCCCGCTCCATCTTAAAAACAATGTGGGATTCCACACAGCATGTTGCTTGCATATGACGTCACTCACAGCGCACAGCATAGAATTAGACTGAATAGATCGGCCCATTGTCACCGATAGCCAATCTAGAATTTTAGAATATCGGGACTAATAGCGATACCAATGTCGGCAATATCGGATTGTTGCATCCCTAGTGTGAATGCTTTTAATTTTTTTAAGGGGAGGATCAGAAAATAAAAATAAATAAATAAATAATTGATATATATATATATATATATATTATAATATCTATCCAGATTTACAATACACAACTCAGAAGTTCCCGTGTTTCCGTGACGGGGCCGTGACTGGTCCGTCACAGGCCCTTGCAAGGTCCGTGACGGTAATGTAATCCCCCGCGATGATGTAGTCAGTGAGGCCCCGACTGGAAACGCCCCTAAGCAGTCTGGGTGAAAACCAGCTGCATTGTTTCATTTGTCCACGGGGAGGAGCAGTGATGTTCCGCTCTCACTGTAGACTGTCTAAACACACATCTGAACAGATACTGCTGAGACAGAGCACAATCATGGATGTGGCTAGTGGTTCAAAGGATTATCATGATCCGTTCATATCGCCCCACACAGCACCAAGTATTCCAGTCTGTATTCAGTCAAGTATGTCCAGCTGTGGCTTTCACTACATGCAGATTGAGAGAGAGAGAGAAGAGACGCTTCAGTAATTACTGTATGTAAGGACAGAATAGCCTAGATGTTGTTGATTTGGTAAACAGTGACATGTTCGATATAAACACCATAAATAAGGTTTGCAGCATAATCTTACGAAACCTCGTTCACTCATTCCCTCATTTTGTGCTGACGTGTGTGAGCTCATAAACGCTCAATGTGTGGTCACGAATACCTGGAGGATGACATTATTGTGTTTTACTGGCAGCTTCGTGGATTTTATTATTTAGATCGCGTCTGTAATGTATGATCTACAGTACTGTATAATCTCAAAAGTAGATTAAACAGGAAATAGGACAAGAAGGACCGTGTTTTTTTTTTTTTTGATTTTAGTGTGTTCGTGAACTGGAGGGTGACTTATTGACTATGTTGTTATTTTTGTTCATCCCATAGGATAAATCCCGCATAAATAAATTAAAGCATAGGCTAAATGGAACTTCTTGAAGCAACAAGTTTTTTTCCTGAATTTCCATTTAGAAGAATTGAGAGGGAGAATACCTGGTGATTAACAGCCCTTTGGAAGCCCTTTGTTATGCAGGTATTTAAGGCACGCTCATTGCTTTTGTTTAACTACCGACCTTGTGATTTGAGTGTGTTCATGAACATCTTCTAAATGGAGGCACCGCTGCAGCGGAATACACAGACTTAGAGAAAAAACGCTCGTCTCTGCAGCTCTATGTTGCGCACAACAACAAGCCCTCCCCTTCAAATAAACTGTTAATAAAAAATAAAAAAAACTCTCGCTTATATCTGCAGGTCTGATACACAGGCCTGGCAGCTCCGAACCGTTTTTTGTAACTTTTTAAGGGTTAGTTTGTTGTTTACATGCAGATAAGCGAGAGAGAGGCGCGAGCACAAGAGAAGAGACGCTCCTGTAATTATGCAAAGACTAGTGGTGGCCATAGATTAATGCGCCAATCGAAACAGCTGATTGCGCCAATGCCAGCCAGCATTAGCGCGATCAGCTGTTTCCCAGAGTAAACAAAGGCAGCTGTCCAGGTGGAAGCGGCATTTAAAAAACAACACCAAGAAAAACCATGAGAAAAACACGACAAAAGCACAAAACTCTCTAAATTGCTATAGAGATCAGGACTCCACGGAGTTACAGTGAAGAAAACAAAAACGAACAAAAGAGAAAAAAGTCAAAAAGTAAAAAAGCGACCTGAGAGGCTGGAACAGCTTTGAGAATAGATTAATGGTGATATTTTTTTTATCGCCCGATAAGAGTCTCACGTTAACACAGCACCTTAACGCAGATAACGGCCCACCACTAGTAAAGACAGAACAGACTAGATGTTGTTGATTTGGTGAATGGTGACATGTTAGATATAAACACCTTAAATTTAATTTCAATTCATGAACAGCTCAAGCAACGAGCAACGAGAATGCTAATGAGGTGTGTAATCTACGTCATCTCCAGGTAGAACAACTGTAGAAAAGTTCGGTGAGAAGCGCCATCTCCTGGTCATACCCTGTAATTACATGAATGGGTGGAGTTACAGTAAAAAACAGACACGCCCAGTAGAAGGAGGGGGGTCACTCCGACCATGGAACTTGGCAGGCAGTTGGTTGGAAGACGGCTGCCATTCAGGGAACTTTTGAGTTGCTATTACTGTGTGTGTGTGTGTATTATTATATATTATATATATATTATATATATCTATATATATTATATATATATTATATATATATATTATGTATATATGCTTAAAGGTGAAAAGTATTTGAGAGCATGGCTTGAAAGGTGGTGGCTGGTTCTATTTTTTATATTATATTAAAAATAAACGTTATTTAACTTTAAAAATGCATTTAATTTAATTTAAAACATTAATTTGCTTCCATGTGCTGTTATTACGCCCACTGCTGCATCTTCTGGCGTCTGTCATAAAACAGGCAACCTGCCCTAGCAACCTGCTGTAACTAATGTATACAGCAGCTGATCCAGATCGACCGCTGATGTGCATTCACATTTTTTAGGCTATTTGATATTTAAGCCGACCTTGTTTGGTTTTGTTTTTTTTTTCATTTCATCTTCTCCCGCTTATCCGTAGTCGGGTCGCGGGGGCAGCAGCTTTAGCAGAGAGGACCAGGGGGACCCCAAGCCGAGAGACATAGTCCCTCCAGCGTGTCCTGGGTCTTCCCCGGGGCCGCCTCCCGGAGGGACGTGCCCGGAACATCTCACCAGGGAGACGTCCAGGAGGCATCCTCACGAGATGCCCGAGCCACCTTAACTGGTTCCTCTCGATGCGGAGGAGCAGCGGTTCTACTCTGAGCTCCTCGCGGATGGCCGAGCTTCTCACCCTATCTCTAAGGGAGAGCCCAGCCACCCTGTGAAGGAAGCTCATTTCGGCCGCTTGTATTTGCGATCTCATTCTTTCGGTCACTACCCAAAGCTCGTGACCATAGGTGAGGGTAGGAGCGTAGATCGACTGGTAAATCGAGAGCTTCGCCTTTTGACTCAGCTCCTTCTTCACCACGACGGACTGGTGCAGAGTCCGCATCACTGCAGAAGCCGCACAGATCCGCAGGTCGATCTCCCATTCCATCCTTCCCTCACTCATGAACAAGACCCTGAGATACTTGAACTCCTCCACTTGAGGCAGGATCTCATCCCCGACCCGGAGGCTGCACTCCACCCTTTTCCGGCTGAGCACCATGGTCTCGGATTTGGAGGTGCTGATTCTCATCCCAGCCGCTTCACACTCGGCTGCGAACTGCCCCAGAGAGAGCTGAAGGTCACGTTCCGATGAAGCCAACAGGACTAGATCGTCCGCAAAAAGCAGCGACCCAATCCTGAGGCCACCGAATCGCAGCCCCTCAACGCCCTGGCTGTGCCTAGAAATTCTGTCCATGAAGGTTATGAACAGAATCGGTGACAAAGGGCAGCCTTGGCGGAGTCCAACTCCCACGGGAAACAGGTCCGACTTACTTCCGGCAATGCGGACCAAGCTCTGGCACAGAGAGTACAGGGGCCGGATAGCCCGTATTAATGGGTCCGGAACCCCATACTCCTGGAGCACACCCCACAGGACTCCCTGAGGGACACGGTCGAACGCCTTCTCCAGGTCCACAAAGGACATGTAGACTGGTTGGGCAAACTCCCATGCACCCTCCAGGACCGCGCTAAGGGTATAGAGCTGGTCCACAGTTCCACGACCAGGACAAAAACCACACTGTTCCTCCTGGATCCGAGGTTCGACAATCTTGCGGACCCTCCTCTCCAGGACTCCCGAAAAGACCTTCCCGGGGAGGCTGAGGAGTGTGATCCCCCTATAGTTGGAGCACACCCTCCGGTTCCCCTTTTTGAAGAGGGGAACCACCACCCCGGCCTGCCAATCTAGGGGCACTGCCCCAGATGTCCACGCGATGTTGCAGAGACGTGTCAACCAAGACAGCCCCACAACATCCAAGGCCTTGAGGAACTCCGGGCGGACCTCATCCACCCCCGGGGCCTTGCCACCGAGGAGCTTTTTGACTACCTCAGCGATCTCAGCCCTTTGCCTGCTCAAAGGAAGACGTGCTGGTGGGATTGAGGAGGTCTTCGAAGTATTCCCTCCACCGACCCAAGATGTCCCCAGTGGAGGTCAGCAGCACCCCGTCCCCACTGAACACAGTGTTGACAGTGCACTGCTTCCCCCGCCTGAGCCGCCGGATGGTGGTCCAGAACCTCCTCGAAGCTGTTCGAAAGTCGCTCTCCATGGCCTCACCAAACTCCTCCCACGCCCGTGTTTTTGCCTCCGCAACCACTGAGGCCGCACTCTGCTTGGCACGTCGATACCCATCAGCTGCTTCAGGAGTCCCACAGGCCAAAAAGGTTCTGTAGGACTCCTTCTTCAGCTTGACGGCATCCCTCACCGCCGGTGTCCACCAGCGGGTTCGGGGGCTGCCGCCGCGACAGGCACCAACCACCTTACGGCCACAGCTCCGGTCAGCCGCCTCGACAATGGAGGAACGGAACAAGGTTCACTCGGACTCAATGTCCCCCGCCTCCCCCGGGACGTGAGTGAAGCTCTCCCGGAGGTTGGAGTTGTAACTCTGTCTGACAGGAGTTTTTTTTTTCATTTAATGAAACACATTTGTTCACATTGTCCGTTACAAGAGGGACACAGGACACTTGTATTTTCCACAGGTTACAGCGCACGCACGCACGCACGCACGCACGCACGCACGCACGTGCCAATTAGTGTTCCCACCTGTGCGTCAAGTAAAGAGGCTGCAAGGATGTTCTGGCTGCTGTCATGTTACTTATCAGCTACTTTTCAATAAATGTTGTGAAATTTGTGGGATTGTTGTATTTTTGACAGAAATCATCAGAGGTAAGATATATAGATATATAAAAAAAAAAAAATAATATCTATATATATATATATATATATATATCTAATATATATATATATATATATATATATATATATTTGCTGTCAAAATTAACGCGTTAATTTGTCGATTAATTTTAAAGAATTAACGCGTTAAAAAAAAATTAACGCAATTAACGCGGTTTTGTTTACTTCCGGTGGTGGCCGCCATTTTGGATGTGGCAAAGTAGAGCTTTGTTTCCCAGATATATTAGTTAGGAGACTGCGCCCTGCACGGTCGCCCACATTGCCCAGCTAAAACGGCCCTGCTTGTTTTGTTTACGGCAGATCTGCCAATCCAATATGGCGGACCCGTTAACGTATCGCAACAACGGACCAACTGCTCAATGAGGCATCTATGTATATGTCTTGATCTATCCTAACTAAAGGAGAGTCTATGTATATGTCTTGTTTCCTAACTAAAGGAGAGTCTATTTAATATGTCTATGATCTATCCTAACTAAAGGAGAGTCTATGTATATATGTCTATGATCTATCCTAACTAAAGGAGAGTCTATGATCTATCCTAACTAAAGGAGAGTCTATGTATATGTCTATGATCTATCCTAACTAAAGGAGAGTCTATGTATATATGTCTATGATCTATCCTAACTAAGGAGAGTCTATGGCGGAAGATGGATAAGGACGGACTTTTAGGGGGAACATTTCATTTTAAAAAGTTGCCCGACGGCTCGTTGGACAAAAACAAGGTAATTTGCACAGTTTGCAAATCCGAATTTAAATTCCACAGAAGTAACACGACTTTAACATATCACCTCAAAGCAAAACACCCAGTCTACACTACAGGAGTGTGGCACTCGTCGGTATATTTCCTCATTCTGGCTTTTTTTTCTGTTTGCACTGTGCATATGTGCACCTTAAGCCATAAAATGAATGAATTTAAATATACTTCTCTGTGTTTATTCTACATTAATTTGATCATTTTACATAATAATATTCATTATAAGCTTCAGTCTCAGAAAAATGCATTTATATTATCGATATATTTATTGATAGATTAATCGCGATTATTACAGAAATTTTTGCGATTTATTAGTTAATTTTTTTTAATCGATTGACAGCCCTAATATAAATATATATTTAAAAATAAATCGACGTCATCTAGCGGGCTAGATATAATTGATGGCGGGCCAGTTTTGGCCTGCGGGCCGCTAATTGCCAACCCCTGCGCTAGGTTTATGTGAAACCGAAACAGGGATAGACTCCTATACAGTCTAAGATAAACTTCATACGTATGTTGCACGAAATTAATTACAATAAATTATGGACGACAGAGGTTCTAAAAAGAGGAAAGGAGGAGCAGAGAAAATCTGAGTTAAATGCAGGAAAGGGCCATACAGGTCAGGAGTTGAACCTGGCCTCTGCAGCAAGCCTTCACATAAAGCAGCTGCTTAAGCTACTGGCTAAACACCAACACTCAAACCAGTGCTGTAAGTAGACTGTTTCCAAAGTATGAGGTGTAGACATAATGTACAACATGATCTTCATTGAGCATACTATGTTCTGTGTTATTTATGGGGTATTTGGGGGTTCAGTATGGGTTCATCGGTCCATGGTGGGCCGGTCCAGAGAAAATGCCAGGGCTGAATTTTGTTCCCAGTGCGCCCTGGTACACACACACACACACACATATATATATTATATATATTATAATATATTATTATATAATATATATATATATATATATATATGTGTGTGTGTGTGTGTGTGTGTGTGCTGCCCTAACAGCACTGGTAATTACCAAAATCAGTTTTGATGCTTCTGTAATGGTCAATAAACCAGTATGTAGAGGTTTTTTAACTCTTTAACACTAAAATATAATTATTATTGTTATCCATGAATTTTTAAATTTGCTGTTTCAGAAAACCTGAAAATCAATAGTAAAGCATATTATTATTTCTTGATTAAGATGACCAATTCTAGTTTACTTGCATTTCTGAACAGAAGAATTAGTTTTAGTGGTTGAATATTATGCTGGATTCATTTCTGACTTCTCAGAGAAGCCCAGTGAGCCGGCTCAGATTTGGGTGTAATAAGGTTAATTCAGTTTGAAATTCCTCATTCCTGTTCTGTTCAAAATGGTAAAATGTGGAGAGCTCACTGAATTCCACTCAATTCCACATTATGTGAGTCTGCTTTCCAAACTGAGAAGATCTATGTCAACCTAGTTCAACCTGCTATATTTCACATAACATTTTGCTAACTTTGCACTCACCACCTCTGGACTGTCACTAAGCAACACATAGAACTTCCTGCAGCTCCAAATAAACATTATTTTTACCCAAACACTTTTCTTTGAATCCGAGTGAAGGACTGCTGAACATGGATGTCATTGCACTCTGTTCATTCCCTGTTACATTTCTTCAGATATGTCCACTGCTACAGACTGACACAGACTACGAGGACAGGAAATACAGATGAAATGAAAGCGAGAGGCTCTGCAGCCAGAGCACATGAAAAGCAGTTTCATTAAAAGCAAATTAATACCTCCTTCATAGAGAGAAGAGGAGCAAAGAAGCAAAATGTGAGACATGATAAATATTTCTGAAAATTAGAGTTTACTTACATTGCATCTTACTAGAAGACATTAGAGTGAGAGTAGGGAGGAAGTGTTAAAATGTTTACATTTCTCTAGTGTGTATAGAGTTTATGTCTACTAAAAGACATGCACACAGGCTAATTAGCACCAATTTCACCACTTCACTCTGAGGAAAAGTGTTGAATAAGAGAGAAATGGAGGAGAGGAAATAAATGCAGACACAAATCATCTGAACTAAATACAATGACAGCACTCTTTCTCTCTTACACACACACACACACACACACACACACACACACACACAGTCCTTCTTCCCCAAGTTATTTCATTGCTCTTAATTGTATCTAATTTGAAATCTTACAAATGAAGCAGTATTTGTTTTGACAGTTCTGACATTTATTCCAGTTATGATTATTGCACCTTATTTAGATTAACATACCAAGGGGACAAACAGCAGTAGTGGAGAACAAACTTCATAACCTTCAAATTTTTTCCAAATACTGTTGAGTCATCATTTTAGGTTGAGTTTCTGGGCAAATTCACAGCCACAAAATGCCTTATGTTACACTACAGCATCTATTTGCTACAACTTTAAAGTAAGTCAAAGCTTAGTTATGTTACTTAATTATGACAAAATCTTCATAGAGGCAGAGGGAGGAAGAATGTGTTTGTGACAAAACATAAATATTCAGCCATAAAAAACCCAAGCAATTTAGTTAATTAATTAGATGCAATTCTGAGACCCAAATGATTTTTAATCAGCAGGTTTTTCTCCTACACAGTCTCATTACCTTTTCATAAACACACACACACAGAGTGAGTGAAGGGTTGAAGAAGGAAGTGCTGATCATTCAATTAAAGACGTGATGGAAAGAAATGATGAAGAAAACAGAAAAACAAAAGAGATCCTTGTAATGTCAGAGTTAGAGTTGGACTAGGTCACAGGAAAAGTTTTGAAGTGATCAAGGCCAACAAAACGAGTTCCTGTTTCCAGACAGAAGAAGAGATGCTCAGCTCTCTACCTCCTTCACTACTTCTTCTCTATAAATCTATAAACCGTTTTTTTTCCAGTTGCTAACACTAAAATGACATGGATAGCACAAATATTTAAACTGACACACAGGGAGCAAAACCTCATCTCAAATCTCCAAAACTTTAAACACATTTTCTGCTTTACACACATTTTGCAATTCAAAGTGGTTCTTTTTAAGTGTACTGAACGTGGCTCTCTGCATAAAACACAACAATCTGACATAAAGTCACATGTTTGCAATTTCAAAACACTGCCATTGAAAATGACACTACATGAGCTCACTGGCCACTACATGTGCCACCTGGCCAAACAGGAGTTATGTAATTGTTAACACTTCAATCAGGAAGTAAGCAATAAAAGACCATAGGTGAACATCTTTGGAAGACATTGCTGAGAGAGGAAGAGGAAGAGGGAGGGTTTGAATGAGAGGCGGTCCTGGCTACATTTACGCCCTGGCGAACTACCCCTATTACTTTATTATATATAAAAGGTAACAAGAACACACAAAACACAAGATAAATAAATGAAATACAGTATATAAACACTGATGTAAATCGCTCCAAAATATTTCAGAAGTGCCCCTGAAATTAAGATACAATGTGTAAGTTAGATCACACTCACATCACACATGCATCAGTTACCCAATTAAAATTACCATGATGCACATTTTAATAACATTTGTTAACATCCTATAAACTAAGCATAACATACTACAAATGATTTAAAAAGCTATATCACATGTAGCTTACAAAATGCCATGTCACTGTATATTAGAAGTTGTCAGGACGTCTGTGTTTATTTGCACTTGTTGTGTTGCAAACACAAACCAGACTAGGTTGCCTATGGGTGAAATTAGTTGCATGACATGATGTCAATTCTAGTAGTTGCTAGTTCAGCAAAACTAAATATGACCAAGCCTGATAGCAACATATTATCAAGAGGCTCATACACAGCCTATAGCTGCTGTCACTGACGTCACTCACAGAAATCTGCAGACCTTTATCTTTGGCACGTTTCTCCTCTTCTTCTTTTCTTTGTTTTCTAAACTGGGCACCTGATGCTTCTTTGGTTTTTTACTTTGGTCCATGATGAAGACTCCACATCATTAACCACTGTACCTTTGCCAACACCGTCGGTTCGCCCGTCCATCAACCGGAGTCACATGGAGTCACACATATATATATATATATATATATATATATATATATATATAATATATTAATATATATATATAATAATTATTTTTTGTTGTTTCTTTCATTTTTCACATAACCCAATTAATTACATGTAGGTATATGGGTCTATGTTCATTCTATGAATGAAATACAATTTATTTGAAGCAGTTTGTGTTGTGTGGCCTGCCGCCTGGGATCAGTCTGTCCCTTGCCCCCCTCCCCTTGCCTCTTCTGACACACACAACCTGTATGACTCTCAGCAGCAAGTTGACGTGACAATGAGGGCGCCCACTCCACTAACTTGACGTGGAAATGAGCGGTATAGAAAACTGGAGAGTTTTTTTTTTTTTTCAGGGCGCTTGTGCACC
This sequence comes from Larimichthys crocea, assembly GCF_000972845.2. Classification (NCBI taxonomy): domain Eukaryota; kingdom Metazoa; phylum Chordata; class Actinopteri; family Sciaenidae; genus Larimichthys; species Larimichthys crocea. The sequence goes on from NC_040026.1 coordinate 7,408,678, forward strand.
CTCACATAGATTGCGCCCTGGGCGGTCGGCCACATTGCCCATAGCAAAAAACGCCCCTGCACTCACTTATTTACACTCACCTTCTCCCATTCAGGCTGTGTGAAACCACTCTAATGGGCACACTGACTGGAGTCAATAGGCGATGGAGAGAGAGGAGGCCAGTCAGTCTACACCATGAAAACCATTGTGTTCAGAAAGAATCAATCAGTGCTTTCCAGTGTAATTCGATTCATTCACAAAGGGTCGGGAAGCAATTTTAAAATGGAAATGCCGCTTGACTTCAAGTGGAGGAGAAAGAGGGAGGAGAAGGAGGGGGGACGATTGAACCTATTCATTTGAGGCTGCTGTGTTAAGGTATCTCTCTTTCAGCTTGGTGTGGTTACACACATGCCTCTTTGAATTCAGCCCAATGAGCCACCAGCATCCATGTCTGTGTGGTGTGTGTGTGTTTTTGCACTTATAGGATATCTTTTGAAAGCCAGTTCCAGATGTATACGTTTGGCACCAGAGACATATTTCTTCACTGGAGCTGGTTTGGCTTGGCACTGCAGAGTTTGGAAATATGCATTAATGGTGAGCTGTTAAAAAGGTGACATTTCACCTCTTTCATATTTCACATTTGCCTGATACAGAATTGTCAACTGATTACACTCCATTTTGAGATAACTCAGTGAAGTGGGCAGATTCAAAGTCACCTATGAATAAGGTGTTGTCAGCTGAATCTGCAGCTGCCCTCAGCTTCACAGAGCTTTATAGTGAGTTTAAGCTCATTGTTAAGCTCCAAATGTCACTGCTTTGGTTCACTCTCTCTGCTCTCTTAGCATTGTGTTCAGCAGAAGCCAGCTGTTTTCAGCTGTATAAATCCACTGTACACCACCTGCTCAGCAGCAAACAGCAGACCGGCACAGTTAGCTGGTAAACATAGTGGAGCAATTAGCAGCTAAAGAGCAGGATTCATTTTCCTCGGTAGAGACCAAATTGGAGCTAAAAGAGAATTAAAATTAATGTTCATTAGGTGGACACAAACACCACTCCATATGAATGATAATGTTGTTCCATAGCAGCTGCGTGTGTAAATATGTAGCTATTTGAGAACAGACTCACCATCCACAATTTAAAAGATGATTTGACAATATTATGTTCACAACATGTTTCCACTGTGCAAGTGGCCAAAAAAAGGTTTAAGCAACACCGTATTTGTTGTGATTTGTTGCTCCCAGAGTGTAATCTCACTGTGGTAAACATGGACTGCTGTACTCGAGTATTTGTTCTGATTCTGATTATTACATTACTTATGATTAGAAACTAGCAAGATGACAACTTTACTAACAGCCAAACATCAAGCAAGTGTAACAACATAAGATATAGCAGCCAGCTAAAATTACTTACTAGCCCAGCTCTGTGTCTTTCAGCCTTTTATTTTGCAAAGCACAAAGTCATTCCTCAGCTCAGTTCTGGTTCGGGCATGACACCAGCAAACACTAACACTCCCCTGGTGCCCCGAGCCCACAGTCCGTGCAGCCCAGCTAACAAACTGAGTTAACATCAGCTAAGGGATCCCTCTCCCGTCCTGGAGACACCATTCACCTGATCAGAAGTCAACATGATTTGAAAATCTATTTTATGGAAGTAAAATTAGACAATGTTTCTTTAAAGGTGCTGAAAATTAATCTAGCGTTGCTGCATATGTTTGGAGGCTTTCTCTCACCAGTGGCATATGGAATGCTTGTTTGTTTCTATTTTAACATTAAACTCACATTCCACATAAAATTTCCTATGCCTTCATCAAACTGGGGAAAATTATGATGGTGAAATAATTTCTCCCATTGACCATTTTCAACAATGGGCCAATCAGAGTTTAAGTCAGGAACGAGCATCCTATTGAGATGGATGAGAGTGACATGGATACAGTTCTTTGGGCTCTTCTACAGTAGTAGCAACTTAAAAGTTCCCGTTCAAGCTGAACGCCAGCTGAATGGCAGCCGTCTTCCAGCTGAGTTCCAGCCGGTTCCCTGCAAAGTCCCGTGAACGGAGAGACCCCCCTCCTTCTCCCGGGCGTGTCTATTTTTTACTGTAACTCCACCCATTCGTGTAATTACAGGGTATGACCAGGAGATGGCGCTTCTCTCACAGAACTTTTTTACAGTTGTTCTACCTGGAGATGACGTAGCTTACACACCTCGTTAGCATTCTCGTTGCTCAACCTTTTGTTTGCGCTTACAGTAATGGGCTTTTTGGTCTCTCAGTGTCACAGATCACAGAGCGGAAAATGCAGCTGGTTTGACTACTGCATACTGTACAGTAGCCGTATGATTTGAGCGTGTTCATGAATTGAAATTAAATTTAAGGTGTTTATATCTAACATGTCAGCATTCACCAAATCAACAACATCTAGGCTGTTCTGTCTTTACTAGCGGTGGGCCGTTATCGGCGTTAACGTGCTGCGTTAACGTGAGACTCTTATCGGGCGATAAAAAAATATCACCATTAATCTATTTGCAAAGCTGTTCCAGCCTCTCAGGTCGCTTTTTTACTTTTTTACTTTTTTCTCTTTTGTTCGTTTTTGTTTTCTTCACTGTAACTCCGTGGAGTCCTGATCTCTATAGCAGTTTAGAGAGTTTTGTGCTTTTGTCATGTTTTTCTCGTGGTTTTTCTTGGTGATGTTTTTTAAATGCCGCTTCCACCTGGACAGCTGCCTTTGTTTACTCAGAGAAACAGCTGATCGCGCTAATGCCGGCCGGCATTGGCGCAATCAGCTGTTTGATTGGCGCGACTAATCTATGGCCACCACTAGTCTTTGCATAATTACAGGAGCGTCTCTTCTCTTGTGTTCGCGCCTCTCTCTCGTTTATCTGCATGTAAACAACAAACTAACCCTTAAAAAAGTTACAAAAAACGGTTCGGACGTCTCAGGGCTGCCAGGCCTGTGTGTCAGACCTGCAGATACAAGCGATGGTTTATTTTTAATTAACAGTTTATTTGGAGGGGAGGGCTCGTTGTTGTTGTGCGACATAGAGCTGCAGAGACGAGCGTTTTGGAAGCCCTTTGTTATGCAGGTATTTACTGTAGTGCACGCTTTAGGCCAGGTAAACCATACAAACCTCATTAGCATCTCATTGTTTGCACTTGATGGGCTTTTTGGTCTCCCAGTGTCACAGATCACAGAGCGGAGAATGCAGCTGGTTTGAGTACTGCATACTATACAGTAGCCTTGTGATTTGAGTGTGTTCATGAACATGAATGACTCCTTTTCATTTTCGTCCATTCCATAGGCTAAATGGCGTAAATGGAAAGAATATTGTAGTGACCCGGAACAATGAAACTACGAAGCAACTGGTTTTGCTGGACTTTATTCCTAATCTGGAACACAGGCTCCTGTGGCCGTAGCCAACGGCAAAAAAACAATAAAACCAGGCAAGCACAGCAGCATATAACATTAACACATTAGCTACTTCGTGCCCCTCATCGCCATGGCAACTGCCATGACTGACAGGCTTCACAGCCTCTAACAACGCCACCCCCCCAGGCGTCACCCCATACACTGCAGCCTAACTTACTGAACACAACTCAACAGCCACAGTGTATACACAGCCCGTTACAATATGTATGAAATAAGTGAAGTATGTTTGGTCTTAATAAAGTTTGCAGTATATATGTTATGTTTTTATTCTACATGGACACCACTGTTTATTTTCCACTATGCCTCCCTCCATTATAATAATACACGGCACAGCTTTTTAAAGTCCAGAGAGAAGTCTGTTGCAAAAGTCCACGGTGACTCTCCTTTGCCAAAACGTCTGTATGTCCTCGACGAGCTCCTGTTTTGTGCCTGGCTTAGCCTCCTTGCGAATAAAGTCTTTCATGGAATGCCTAAATATATGTTTGATGGTTTCGTAAGCTTATACTGCAAACTTTATTAAAACCAAAAATACTTGACTTATTTCATACTTGATTCACCCGTAATTCTTTCGATTTGCGCTTTACGCCATTTAGCCTATGGTCACTGTTTAAATCAACAACATCTAGGCTATGTTACGGACGTTACGAGCGGAGTTTTCTTTAATAACGCGTTTATGTTGGCATGTTCTTGTTGCTGCCTCAGTGTTATCTTATCACAACTTTTTTTTTTTCCATCAACTGATCCGCTGATCAGCTGATCAGCTCACCCCTGCGTATCTGTTCAGATGTGTCTTTAGACAGTCGACGGTGAGAGCGGAACATCACTGCTCCTCCCCGTGGACAAATGAGGCATTGCAGCTGGTTTTCACACAGACTGCTTAGGGGCGTTTCCAGTCGGGGCCTCACTGACTACGTCATCGCGGGGGATTACATTTCGGTCACGCACCAGCCAAGGACCTTGACAGGACCTGTGACGGACCAGCCACGGTCCCGTCACGGTTCCGTCACGGAAACACGGGAACTTTTAAGTTGCTACATCTGTAAGTTGACTTATAGAAACTAATTATTAAGAAAAAAATTATGAATTATTAAAAAAATAACTTATACTGACATTTCTAACAACCACTATCATAGTTCCTACACTGACAAAGGTGATGTTGGTCAATGACCCCCTGTAGCATCAGAATGATTTATATCTGTTATTTTATGTTACTTTAAGCCTGTATTTACAAAAACTGTAGGAGTTATATGGGTGTTTTCTGTTTTTCTCTTTTGAGTTTAGATATTTCTGTTAAAGTTGTAAAAAACATAATGATAATATTTAGACAAGGAGGTGAGGTGACGTGGGAGGTGGAGTCCAGGGGAACTGTTTAAATCTTCAGTGAAAAATTATGTGATGTTATCGTTATCAATAACAAATGTGCTGTGCAATATCTATTCATAAAAAGATATATGTATATGCATCTTTGTCACATTGGGCTGGTGAAAGAGTGACAACAAGGTAAAGTAGAGGATATCTGTTTTGAATGAAATGTAAAATTTATGAAATGAGAACATATTTGAAGTGTGTAGATGAATTGTACATATACTGGTCTAACACTAACACATGAAAGCTCCTTGGCTCCAACAACCATCACAGACTTCTCATCCCACAATATGTACATTCATCTCAGTGCCAACACACACACACACACACACACACACACACACACTGCAGTGGTGAGTGGTCCACTGTCTGGGATCAAGCCAAGGTCAGTGGTGTGATTAGCGCGTAACGCCGGAGGCTAGCACTGGCAGGCAGTTTCCCTTTAATGAAGCCATCACTGCATGGAGAGAGTGAAAGAAATACTGCCAGTCAGCCCAACTGGACCTGCCTGATTTACAGCAGCAGCAGTCCACACATCAGCCATGCCAAGGGAATATATGGAGACATGGGTAGAAGAATAGTTAAACTGTCAGTGAGTGACAGGCTCATGATATAACACCAACTTTAAGTTCACTGGCACTTTCTCATTCATATGATTTTAACTTTGACTGTGAAATGTGAATTTAAAACACTTAAGACTGGCAGAGAAAATGTTTAGTTGCCAGAAGTACATAAATAAGAATTTATGAGTAAATGATCAGAATATAATTTGGATTTAGGGCAGCAAAATCAAGTAATAAATAAAGAATTTATATATGGTGTGAACAAGGCTTTAAAATAACATAAAGACGATTGTGTTTGGAAAATAAAATGGAAATACTACATTTATGGGCCTTATTTTCCTAGCGAGTGACCTGGAGCCTTTTTTGTTATTCTCCTCCAATGGGGAGAATCTTTATCTTGTACATAAAGAAGATCAGCTCAAACCTCTGGTGTGGGATGGTGATATGCCATTGCAAATATCATTTAATATATACAGTACAGTATATCAGTCTGAATACTGCTGAACAAGAGGCAGAGACAGTGAAATTACTGCTAAAATGTGCTGTTGGCTTAAACAACGCAAGTTGTGGAGGTATCAAACATGATTGACTATGACTATGTTTGGCTCAGGTAGCTGTTGTGGAGCACATTTATTTCATGACATTCATATCCTCCCATAAAGGCTACAGACTGCACTAACATTGTACAAAACATTCTGTACATCATGTTTTGTTGTTGTTTAATTCCTCCGATGATGTAGGAGATGTAGAGATTTAAACACTAAACGTGCATTCAGTCAGGATCTGATTTGTGCAGACTGCGCTGACTTAAGGAGGATTTACCTGATCCACTAGTTGGATGTGGCTCTTCTCCCTGGCACGCTGGAACGTTTTTGCTGAAACCACTGTGGTGTAGACCGCCAATGCTGAAACAGACCTCCACTCGAATGAATAGATAAACTCCAGTTTTCGCCAGAGCGCCTAATCCTGTCTGAATGTAGCCTAATGGTCTTCTAGAGTGAGGGCTCTGTGTGACACTGAGGTCACGGTTTGTGTCTTGTTTCTGAGAGTACAGAGGCTTTTAACATCCTAAGACCTATTTTATCTCAGTTTACACTGAATCTGTGAATCTGTGTTTTGTTCATATTCCACGGACCAACATATCAGTCATACTGCTTCTTCCACCATCCCCTGGCAAATTTAAATATCAGCAAAGACGGGGATCATCGTCAAACCTAAGACGGCCAAATGATGTCTAGGTGCTGCAATGAGAATTACCTGACAATCAAAGTGGCCATGCTGTTAATTATGCACAACTCAATATCATTTAATATTAACCTCCCCATACAGGGAAATTAGCTATAGGCACCAAACCTGTTTAGTGAACCAGGCTGTAAACATGTTTATTTCTGGAGTGAAGTGAGATTGACTCACTTCTGCAGCCTGTCTCAAGCGGCAGCTCGAGAATTACAGTTTTTAGCACTTGCGCAGCTTTGACTTCATTTCCCAGCACCGGAGGTTGCCAACTGGTCTTGACTGAAAAACAATTCACACTTGACCTCATGTAACTCCAACGACCGTCGTTCACCAGATTTCAGGTGACCGTCGTCACAAGGAGCACAACAGGGAGGATGTTACTACCACACCACTGTGGATGTGGTGGTGGCCTTTGCATGAATTTGTTCCTCTGACATCCTTACACATGTGGCCTAGTCTATTGTTGTGTTTTGCGATAAGGACCTGGAGATGATTGCTCTCATAATTCTCTGTAATGCAACACCACCACAGTGGCACTGACTACACGCACGCACACGCCTGCACGAATAGACACACACACATGCACATCACATGACATGGAGCTGATACTTGGCGGTGGCAAAGTGAAAGAGCGTAGAAAAATGGTTTCATAAGGAAGACCACAGGGGTGAATATATCTATGGAAATGGAAAGCAATGAGATAATGAATCCAAGTAGATCATGTTGGAGCAGTCTGTCCTTTAATATAGCTCTTACAGCCAGTGGGGAAACAAAAAGACTGGACCAAAGATGGCTTAAATCACACACTCACACACACCCGAGGGTGTGAGAGTGAGAGAAAGGCCAGGGCTGAGTCAGAGGAATTAATTGAGGTAGTTTGTTTCACAGCGGGGAGTCTATTAAATGCCATGTCACCACTGGGCCATGGGGAGTAACACACTAACACTGGGAAGGAGGGAGGGAAGGGGGGGGTTGCAGTGAAGTCTGATGCAAGTACAAGTCATTGCTCTAAATTCAGCACTCACATTAATCCCCTCTCCCTTGTCTTCTCTGTCTCTTTCTCTCTATCTTTCTTGCTCACTCACTCTATCACTCACTCTGTGGCTCAAGAGGTAGAGCAGGGTCCTCCACTAATCAGACGATTGGTGGTTCGATCCCCAGAAGTGTTATGTGTGAATGGTCAAAAGCTGATGAACAGTTGTATCTTCACAAGTGGACTTATTCCAACCTGCTGATGACACTCAGCACTCAGTGGTAACTTCCCTCTGGGTACTTCCTGTTTGAAGCCTAACACTGACCAGGTACTGCTGATGGATTGTTAGGTGTCATAATGTCAGAATGTGAACAGCATGATGAAGAGGACTGTTTAAATACAAACCTTTGCAGAACATTTAGTGGTCCATTCATGGATCAGACAGATATAATGTATTCGGTGTGCCATGGCTGTTCTAGTCAATGTTTCAAACCTTACCAGAAGTGCCGTGGTCCATTTCACCAGTGTCCCAGAAGCGGATTTCCCATCAGTTCCGACATGAATATGCCGCTATTTTATTTTTGCTGGACGCTGCAAGCAGTCCGCGTTAATCTGCTCAGAGCAGCTCGAGCTGGCCGCAAGTCAGACATAGAAACATCATAGAGAATCTGGTGGATTTTCAAAATAAAACACTCTGTGCAAACAGAAACAAGTTTATTTACTCATGTTAGAACACATAAACCAGAGAAACATGAGCAAATCTGAGTTACTTAACAAAGGTGGTGGGCTGGTGGGCAAAACACTGAAATGGTCTTTGTGGGTTTGAAGTTGCCTGGAGAACAGACCAAAACAGTTCTAACAATTGTTAATAATTTTTTGATTCATTTTTGAATGAATACAAGATGTTATAGTACCAATCATTTTATGAATGTTTTAATGTGGCTCAGTGGTAGAGTGGGTCCCCGCTCTTGCTGATCAAAAAAGATTGCCACGGCCGAGGTGCCATAAACATCTGCTCCCCCGGCGCTGTGAGTTGATGTCCACCGTGCCAGTGAATCTGGCATCAATTTGAGTGTGACCCTGTGAATCTGGCATCAATTTGAGTGTGACCCTGTGAATCTGGCATCAATTTGAGTGTGTGACCCTGTGCATGTGCATGTGTGTGTTCCAACAGAAAGTAAAAGTACAAGTAAAAGTACAAGTACAAGTACTGTTGTTTATATTATTTCAAATATTTATTAAGGCACAACTTCTAATGTTACAGTGTTACAATGTTCATGGTAGAGTTCTGTGATTTCCCATGGTCTGTGAATGCGTCTGAATGAATGCAAGCGCGAGGGGGCGGGGGAGCAGGTGAGAGAGCGCGCGCCTGGGTGAGTCAGGTGTATGAAGTACGGCGCACAATCGAGGTTGATGTGTGAGACCGGGACTGTTATGTTGGTTTTTTGGCGTGATTACGGCCGACAGTAACCGAGTCCTGTTACCAAACCATTCAGCAATAAATGCAGGTTTGTTGAATAACGCCTCGTCATTCATCACGTGTCCGGCTGGACGCTACAATAGTAACGAGTAACGATTCAGCACATGAAAAATGTATCGGAGTAAAAGCATGAAATTCATCAAAAATATGTAGTGCAGTAAAAGTAGAAGTTGGGGAAAAAAAATACTCCAAAAAAGTACAGATACTGCATTTTAGTACTTAAGTACAGTACTTAAGTAGTTCCACTTCGTTACTATACATCTCTGAGTAACACACACCAAACCAGTGCAGTGTGGCTCTTCATTCTAGAGGCACCCATTAGAATTAATGCACAGAACATAATTCAGAGCTATAAGTGATTCTATAGGCCTGATACTGCATATGTGGTGAGGGGGAGGGAAGGAGGGAAATCTGGACAGACGCCCAGCATCTGTCTAGAGACTTACCCACAATCCTGCTCTCTCTCCCTCTCTGGCTGGAACTATTGACTGGCAAGCACTCTGCCCAATCAAATTAATTTTCTGCAAGACATGCCAAAGGTGACGCCTGAGAAAATGGAGGTTACATGGGGAGGAGATGGAGGAATTGTTTCTCTCTAACAGCTGAATATTACAGAGAATGGAAGAGGGGAGATCTACAGATAGAATGGACACAATAAGAGATGAATAGGGAGAGGAAGAGGATAAAAAAATAAAAGAAGAATGAAATAGTTTTTCTCTCTCAAGCAATCAGCTCGCCTTAGAGTATATTTAGTGGAGAGTGGAGTGGCACAATAAGAACATAATATACTTAACATGAAGGTACCTGAAGGTGAATTAGTTGCATCTGAATGTAATTTCTATGAGATGGGTTCAGGTTTATGGATGTGCGGATAGAATAATCCAAGGTGTGCTTCTTCTGTGTGTGTGTCTGTCAGTTTGTGTGTTGGTCTAAAGTGAATCAAAATGAAAACAACAGCAGCAGCTCATCAAATTTTTATACTCAACAGCAAGTCAAGGAAGAAAAAACCTGCAAGAAACCAATGTTACTCACAGCTTTGTTAGTGTAGATTTTTTTTTTTTTACTCTCATTCATCATTCAGATTTCTTTCCAACTAAACAGAACAGGAGGTTGAAGCTACAACTGAATAGATGGTGTGGAATTAGATAGGATGGTGACGTTGCTGGCACCTATACAGTAGTTTAGAGTAATGCAATGAATAGATCAAAATATTGCAATTACCAATGAAAAAATTAGAGATTTTAAATGATGTCGGTCCTACACTGTGTAACCAGGTGGATGGTGTCTCTGTCATTCATCCTAATCCTGTACTATAACCAAATACACGTGTATTCAGCACAAAAATACTAATTTGTACCTAATGTTGCTTTAAAAGGGGTTTCCTTGGGTTGGAATGAATAAATATCAAAGTGCGAGTGAGAACATGTATCTTTGCCAGAGGGCATGCTGCTGCAAGAAGTTAGCAATAATGTGATCTGCCACATAAATATTTCATGATTTAGGAAATTTAGGGCAGGTATCAGGGTTCAGGAATGCATTCCAATGTATTATTATTTATTCATTTAATTTATTCACAAAAAGTGAAAACAGCATAACCTTTTAAACAAAAGAGCAGGGCTACTTCATCTAACTTTTAGACACCACAAACCAACATCTGTATTGTACTTTGAATGCATGTCAGTGTATGTAAATGTATGTGTAAATGCAAGTGTGTGTATTCAGGAGTAAAGGCAGAAGAAAATGGAGTAAAGACTTGTAGACAGCTCGAGTTATGCTTCTATGTAACCTATTGCACCATTTACTAGTAAGTGAATGGTAAATGGACTGTACTTATATAGTGCCTTTCGTGTCTTCTGACCACTCTTTTACTCACTCTACTATACTCATTCTCTTTTAGCAATGCTGCTTCTGCTAACTGCACGCATCACTGCATCACCACTGCTGCTTAAACCAGTCTGTTTTCTCTGCCCACAAGCCTCAGACTTGCTCCAAGCACCCTGACACTATACCAGCATATAATGAGTAAATTTACCTATAGCTGTGTTTCAATGCATCGACTATTGGCCACCTTCTGTAATCAGATACTAAAAGTAATGAAAAACTAAAGATGATGATGCCAAGCCCTGACCCTTTTATAGTGGAAATGATATACATCTCAGATACTGGTCAGGACATCTATTATAAATAAGAGATACACACTACTGCTAGCACTGGTAATGGATGGGCTGGACACGCGCACAGACAGAGGTTAGGGATAGCTGCTCGCACTAAGTCATGTCTGGGGTTATAGCATAGCTGACAGCTCCTGCATATTTGGCAAGGCCTGTCCATTCTGTTTCTCACTAATGGAGGAAAAATGTGAGATAGGAGGGGAATGAAGAGGAAAACGGAGGAGTCTTTTTAGCTCAAGACTTTTTACTCAGCAGATTTTCGTAAATTCTTGTCCTGCTACTACTAAGCTGCTAGTAAAGATATTATTACTGGAAGTTGTATAGATAGCATTATTCTACAAAACGACTGTGATTCAAACAACCAGTTAACACAATAAGTCATCAAGTCAGTGGTTCTGCAAAGACTAAAGGGCCAGGGACTCCATTTTCGTGTGTTTGTACATGAAAAAGTTTGATCATAACAGACACCCCCCACATGTCAAGACAAGAGGCAAAAATATGTATGATCCACACTTATGCAAGTATAATAAAGAGATGCGTGTGAGTCCCATCAGTCAGCCACCACTTAGACAGCTGGAAAAGAAGTCATAAATAAATTTTTCGCCAATTTTGACACAATGTGGGGATGCGCACTCTTTCACACACTCAAATAGTACCATAACATCATGTTCTGTTGGTTTATTCAATTGTTATGAGGAGAAACAGGACAGCATAGATAGAGAGACCATAGACAGATAAGGGGATTTGTTCAAAAGGAGGATGTCTCTGAAAAGAGACAGCTGTAAAAATGGAAAGATGTGGGTAAGGTGGAGGATGACAAAAAACAAACAAAAAAACCTTTTGATTCATTTCATCTCTCAGCCATCCAATGTGGTCAGAAACAGTACTTATTTAGTGTGCACTGTATAAATATTAAGATAATTATTAAGCCACATATTTATATATACAATTATTTTCTTTAACGCCACACAAAAAACAAGTTTTGACACTGGGGATTGTTATGCCACATTATGTTTGATGCATGTAATAAAACATGACAGGCTTCATATGGAGAAATGCAACACATGAGAGAATGTAACTGGATAAACTGAGAGGCGCCACATGTACATACATGTGTACACAAGAAAGAGATCAACAGATAGATCTCCAGTAGTTGAAAGAGCATATCTCTATGCCGTATTTCACATGTATAATTCATCTACGACAACATGGAAAAGAAGAGAGCGGCAGATTGTACTTCAGAGGAGAGATAAGATGAGACGTTCCTCACAGTGCTGGGAGCAGCCACAAGGTGGAGAACAGAAGAAGGAGGCTGCAGTGCCAGGGAAAATGACACAGTATGAACCCTGACAAACAGCAAAGGAGGGGATTAGAAAGTAGCCAGGAAACTGGAGAGATGTGAGGAGGTACATAGAGGTGACAGAACTGGAGTGGGAATCTCAAATAGGATTTTATGGAGAAAACACATAGGGAGGAAACGAACCTGAAGGGAGAGACTGACAGAGAAAAGAGAGTCATTGGAAATGTGGTATTGCTGAAAATTTTGTGTTCTCTAAAGAGCTACAAGAACCAACCTCGAATGAAAAGGTTCTAGTATATAAATGCCTTCCATTAGGTGAAAGAACAAAAAACAATTTGAAATCTATTGAATCCATAAAATAAGGGCAGCGGTTAGCTAGCATGAAATTAGGGGGGTGGACCTTTAACTCCCCCCTTCATTATCTTTATGGAATCTTTATTATTACTATAAGTCTCTTCATCCTAATCCTTTTATCCTTGATTCTCAGTCACTAACTAAGTATTCCTAGTTTATACTGTGCTATGCTACTGCAGTATAAAATGCACCATCATGTATTAGCTGGATTTAATACACTCACTTGCCCGTTTATTAGATCAACCTAGCTCAGACTGCTACTCTAACAGCGCTGCAATAAACGCTACACTCTTCTCATATTTTTGTCCAAGCAGTTTTAGAGAGACGTTTATCCAACTTTATGTAAACTTTGAAGGATGTGCCTTGTGGCAATGTTGAATTGTTTTGTCTGATACCTAACATGTCAGTTAAGTAGTGACATGGCAACTGATCTTTGAGTGAACACTGAAATCTGAGGAGTAATTAGTCAAAGACTAATGGCAGATGTAAATCAAATGTATCCAGTAATATCTCAACTTCACAATCAAAACACTAGAATAATAATAATAAAAAAGTTCTTCAGTTCATTGCACTGTGTTGTTTGACTTGCTGTATTTCTGTATATGGAGTATCTATCTATCCATCTATCTATTGATAAGCAGCATCATTATCTGACTGTGCTAAAAGATGTGTACATGTTTTAATTATACTTTGTAGATTTAACATAATAGAAGTCTATATTTATTTGCAGTACACACACTGACACACACAATCTCAGCGGTGTACTGTGGTCTGATCTGATTGCCGTTTCAGCAATAGACCGCCAGTGAAGCGGTGGTCGAATATTATCAGACAAATTAAATTAATATAATCTCATTTCCTCTTAAGTGCTGCTCTTCTAATTAAGTATGGGGAAATGCAAGGTACAGACCACCTACTGGTTAGCAAAGCATGACAGTGTATGTGTGTGTGTGTGTGTGTGCACAGCGAATGTGAAAAACCAATTCCATGTTTTGAGTCAATGCATTTATATGTGTTTTGCATGTACTGCGTACACACACACACATTGATAGGACTGGTACAGATGAAGCAATATCTGGAGGCTGGTGTAATTAGGGCCAATTCAATTGGACTCTAATACTTCATTATACATCTGCCAACAACACCAGCGATTGATAGCCATATTTTCCTTCTTCATTTCGTTTTCTCGCTCATTAATGGCATGGACTTAATGAAAATGGCTCTGAGTGGCCTCTCTCACTGCTGGAGGACAGTATTCTCACTGCATGGGCTGCATGTATGCATGTCAGTTTGTGAACTTTTCACCCATGGGGTCTTAATCACACTGTTTCTTTACAGGAGGCTTTATCACATAAGATGTGCTTACACACTTTTACAAACACACATACACTCAGGCTTTGTGCATAACAATGTACTCCAAAGTGCATTGGTGAAATATTTTATACGATTTGAAGAGACCTCTCTGTCCTTCCCTCGTGGTGACAAGCTTAATAGGAGTGCTGGCCAACGATATCAACCCTATCTACAATGATTTTGCATGATTTCTGATGATGAATCAATCCACTCCATCCATTAGTGGGCATGCTGTTTGAGACTCAGGACTTACTATCAATGGATGACAACAGATGTGGCATCCTTTTAGCTGAGCTATGTGGTCAGAGTTTCTAAGCTGATTCTATTTTAATTAGTATTACTATGATTACTGCACACTAAAGATTAAACATGTCCTCTAGAGTATACCATCAAATAAATGAATGAATGAATTCCAGCTCCAGGACTGTGGACACTCATGGGAGCAGTGAAACAGCAATTTTAAAGTGACTGAAACATGTCAGATGAGTTCAGAAAATGACATGACTAACTTTGAAACACTCAAGATACAAGATGAATTCATCTCCATCTCTCTGCTAGGGGTGCAGGGGTATGCTCAGGGTGGCCTCAGCGTGTCATCGAGCCACCCTTTAAGGACCGCCCACAAAATCCTGGACTGAAAACTGGTTAAAAAACTGTTTGAACCTCTAACTCCACATTTCAGATGTATATCGTTCAAAGTCTTTTCACATGTTTTCAGCAACTATTTTCCAACATATTTAATGTGTTTTGAAGGAATCCTCAGTATTGCCTTTCCACAGACTTTAAAGATACTACATGTCAATCTTACACTGTGGTATGTATGGTATGAACTTTTTTTCAAAATGGCCCGGATGCAGCACTCACTTCTTGAAACAAAGGAAAAAGTAAGAAAAGTTTGTGACCTAGAAGCCTGAAGGAGATTTGTTGCTGGTGTGACAATATCCTGTATGATTTGTGTATTGCAGTGTTGATATATATGTATATACTCCTGTAAGACTGTGTGCCACTCCACTTCCTTTCCTTTTTCACATGCCTGCAATCCTCTCCTAATCCTCATTGTTTTTTATCTCAAGAACTTATCTTTACTTATATTATAGCTATGTTAAAAGCATGGTCCATCAAACTGGTCCACTCTGAAATACAATAATTCAACAATTGTTATTAATTATTGGATGAACTGTGAAAAACAATTATTTGATGAATTGCCATGAGATTTTGTACAGAATTGTGTGACCCCCAGAAGATACTGCTGATAATACTGCTGACTTTAGTGATCCTTTGATTTTTCTTCTAGCGCTGTTAGATCAACTTTTTTTATGTGCTGGGTCAAACACATTTCATTCATGGTCCCTGAAGTTGTATTTAAATGACTGTGGTGATCCCCTGACTTTTCTTCCATGACATCATGACATCTTTGCATTTTATTGAAATATAACTAATGGACTGACTGAAATCTGGAATTCATGGATATTCATGGCCCAGAGCTGATGAACTCTCATAACTTTGATCCCTTCTCATCATCAGATAAAAATGTCTTTGAAAATCAGTTTATTACATAGCCTCAAATATTTTATGTGTACATACATAAATAAATTACTAAACAAATGATCATTTGTTACCAATACTAGCAAGGTATGTGTTTTCCAAAACTCCTCTTGTGTGTGATCGTTCAAATATGCCTGAGCATTCAAATCAATAGGTGAGGTTCATGGAGTTGCCAGATCAGAGAGGTTGTCTGTGCAGGGTTGCCAGAGTCAGGGATTTGATGTCCTTTTCATGAGGCTGAAGTGCTGAGTTGTACATTTGCCTCTCCAAAACCCTGCCTGGCAACGACCAATGGGCTCATCAGATTTCACACGAACACGCAGACACACACTCTTCTGCTACTTCACATCCTGCCCATAGTGGAATGAATTCAGTGTTTTGCATCAAAGTCCCACAGTGCAACCTGTCTATATTACAGTATTCTGACAGCTTGCAGTTTGCGCATGCGTGCACACACACACACACACCTTATATTGTGTTCCAGACAAAATTTTACAAATTTAAAAGTTTTATCTCAACACACAAAATAAATTGCATTAATTTGCATTTTTTTGTGTGTTTTATTTAACTTCGCTCTTGGTGTTCCCTGTCAAAAATGACCAAATGGTCATTGGAAATGAATGGGGGAGACTGCAAATAGTTTGCATTTTTTTTCCAGTTGCTAACACTGAAATGACATGGATAGCTCAAATATTTAAACTGACACACTCATCTCATCTCAAATCTCCAAAACTTTAAACACATTTTCTGCTTTACACACATTTTGCAATTGGAATTGTCTTTTTAAGTGTACTGAACATGGTTCTGTGCATAAAACACAACAATCTGACATTAAGTCACATGTTTGCAATTTCAAAACACTGCCATTTAAAATGACACTACATGAGCTCACTGGCCACTATATGTGCCACCTGGCCAAACAGGAGTTATGTAATTGTTAACACTTCAATCAGGAAGTAAGCAATAAAAGACCATAGGTGAGCATCTTTGGAAGACATTGCTGAGAGAGGAAGAGGAAGAGGGAGGGTTTGAATGAGAGGGGGAGGAAGAGTGAGAGTAGGGGTAGAGCAGTGTTGTCTAATTATTTTGCTTTCCTCTTTATTTTTTTATTTTTTCTGCAATTGTATTTTTAAGCTTACTGTTTTGTGAGCATATTTTAGTTCACTCCAGTGTACATATATCTGCTGTGCATATGTTGCACTGACTTGTTTGGTGAAAAATAATAAAATAAATATTTCAGAATGCACAGACGCATTATTCTTACTTTTTTTATTTCTTTAACGATGGGTTTGATGATTTCAGTAGGCATAAATAAATGGTCGGATTGAATAGAAGAGTAGAATAGCGTAGAATAGGTTGATAACCTTCAAAAAACAGAAAACACATTTATTAGTCTTAAATAAATAAACAGTATTTTCCCTCAAAGTTTCTTGATTCTTAACCAAAGTAAATCAAGTTGACTTAGAATCTCAAACCATCTACGTAAAGTATCATTATACTTAATTAAATTCACTTAAATCATGAATAATAATTAGCATACCAGTTATTTAACTTAAACTGTAATTTACTTAATAATTAACCCCACTTGTGGAGAGGTATGACCTCATTACACATCCACATCAAAGTTGCTTATCTCCTACCAGTTGCATCTTTCAGATTGTAGTCCTTCTTTACTTCAAGGCACAGATGAAAAGGCTAGCTGCAACCAAACATTTAGTGCCATGCCTTCTCAGTGGGTGCGCAGGCAAATATGGTCCCTCTAATAATTCCTTAAGAGTTCCTGCTGAGTGCACAAACATCTCTTGTGTGGTCGCCCTCTGCAGGTTTGGAGTGCAGATTCCCCCTTAAATGCTTTTAAAAAAGAGAATTGAGATATTCTATTCTGACGAAACCATAGTGGTAAACATGACCAACTTGGAGGGGAAACAAATTTACAAAGACAGTTGGAAGGTAACCCAGACAGACATCAAATCTTACATGGGTGTTTTGATTTTGGCTGGTGTGCACAGATCCAGAAATGATTCTACCAGCAGTTTATGGTATGCAGAGTCTGGTCGGACACTTTTTCGGGCCACCATGTCAAGCAAAGAAATTTCACATGATAGCATGGCTGACAACTGCGATACAAGACCAGGCTGTCATTAACAAAACAAACTGGTAGCGATCAGAGAGGTTTGGGACAAGTGAGCAGAGTGCCTGCTACTCATCTATAACCCAAGTCCAAACGTCACAGTGGATGAGCATCTGGTCACTTTTAGGGGATCCTGCCCTTTCACACACAAAATTGTTTAACATGATACAAACACAACATGAAGGTTAATTTCTAATTGCCATTGAATAATCTATGCAAATGAGGCTTAATGGTAACCTAGTGAAGGTATCTGTGGGTTCCTAAAACAGCTCCGTTAATTAGCATCAATATTTGTCTTCCTCTTGTGATTCAATTTACATTTTGTTCTCATGCTAATGGTCATAATCAATGCTAATTATAAGGAAAGGACGAGAAAGAACAGAGACACACCTGGTTAAGATTGTCCTTACTTACAAAGCTCTTCATGGTCAGGCACCATCATATCTAAAAGAGCTCATAATACCTTATTACCCCTCTAGAACACTGCGCTCTCAGGACGCTGGGTTCCTTGTGGTTCCTATAGTTTCCAAAAGTAGATTGGGAGCCAGAGCTTTCAGCTATCAGGCTCCTCTTCTGTGGAACAAACTACCATTCTGGGTTCGGGAGGCAGACACGGTCAACACCTTTAAGAATAGACTTAAGACTTTCCTTTTGATAAAGCCTATAGTTAGGGCTGGCTCAGGTCATCCCTTAGTTATGCTGCCATAGGATTAGACTGCCGGGGGACTCTCCTTCCCTTCTTTCTCTCTCCCTCTCTCTCCCTCTCTCCCTCTCTCTCTCCCTCTTACCATCTGTGGACATGTCTCATTAATGCATGTTACTAACCAAACTTCCCCAGAGTTTCTGTGCTCTGTCGTCCAGCAGGTTCTTGTGGATCGTGGCTGCTGCTGTGATCCTGCACGACGTCCACTACATATATTATTACTGTCATTATTGCTACCATATCTGCTACTGTGGTCATTTTATCATTCATTGTAATTCATTGTCATTTTATCATTCATTGTGATTGTACAGTATGTTTGTGTTGATTTGTCCTGTACACGTGATATCCATTGCACGTCTGTCCGTCCTGGGAGAGGGATCCCTCCTCTGTGGCTCTTCCTGAGGTTTCTTCCACCTTTTTTTCCTGTTAAAGGTTTTTGTTGGCAAGTTTTTCCTCACTGGAACCGAGGGTCTAAGGACAGAGGGTGTCACTCCCTGTACAGATTGTAAAGCCCTCCGAGACAAATGTACTTTGTGACTTTGGGCTATACAAATAAAATTGATTTGATTTGATTTAAATACCTATCATCTGTACAAATGTGTTTGTGAATGGGAGTAAGGTGAGTGAAGTTTTTGACACACAACAATCAATAATCATATGACAAAAAAATGTGACATAATTTCTCAGTTTCATTAAAAGACTAAATTAAAATCAAGAGCCAAAATAATAACCACTGCTGCATAGATATATTCATAAACAGCTGGGCACTATCTCTGACTCTCACACACAACACACACACACAGGCAGCTGCTTATTCATTCTGTCAATCAGCTGAGTGAATCCAGGGGTAAACACTGGGGGTAATTACCCACTGCCTCCCATCAGCACTGTTAAAAAAGCCTAGAAGCTCCTACTAGAAATGTGTAACCTTAAACAAATGACAGCAGGGTGCCTCAGGGTTGTGACCTTTGACCCTGTGACCCCCCTCTCTACCATATGCTGTCATATCACTGCTGCACTAACAAGCTGGCTTGTCTAGATAACCTTTAACTGTAGAGTCGTCCAGCTTCTCAGAGACCTTTAGCTAACACGACCTGATACCTTTGCATGTCAAACTGTGACCCCCCTCCTTCATCCTCCTCTCCGAGCACCACCTCTCCTCTTTCTCTATCCTCTTATTTTCTGTGTTTTTGCTTTCAAAATTAATTTCTCACTTTGTTCCTCTTTGTCACTGTAGCTTTCTTTAATTGCTCACAGGCATTTTTTAACCTTTACTGAAGTCAGCATTGGCTTATTCTCTTTTACAGCAACATCTCATGGCAGCTGCTCATCAGTAAGAATAAAGCAAATGAGGGTCACAGGTACATGCACAATAAACAACCACAACACCAGGATTCATTCAGTTGGTATCTTGAATAAGCGTATCAGATAAGAGCATTCTGGGTTGTACGACATATAAGAAAATCAGAAAATGAGAGAAATGGTAAATGGACTGTACTTATATAGCACCTTTCTAGTCTTCCGACCACTCTGCACTTTACACTACATATCTCATTCACCCATTCACACACATTCATACACTGATGCAAGGTGCCAACTGCTCATCAGTTTGAGGAGCTAACCATTCATACACATTCACACACCAATGGCACAGCCTTCAGGAGCAATTTGGGGTTCAGTATCTTGCCTAAGGACACTTCGACATGCAGACTGGAGGGGATCGAACCACCGATCATCTGATTAGTGGACGACCCGCTCTACCTCTAAACCACAGAAAGGAGAAAAGTCTAAAATCTATGAATTCACACTTAGCCTTTACTGTAAATATGTACTATCTGTAATACAAATGTGCACAGTGTAAGGGCCAGATTATTCTTAAAAATAACTTGCATGTATTGTCCAATCAACTTGGATGATATGTGGTTAGAACACATTATCTGTGCATATCTGAATAATACATCTGTACATAGCCGCGGGAACATATTCTCAGCAGGGAGTGCTGAGAAAAAAAAGTTCTGCACTGCACTTAACTCACAACTCGCTACACTGATGAAAAAAATATACCAGTGTGGCTTGACTCCTACACCATGGCAATATTGTTACATGCAGCGGTGACATATAGTCACCTGTGTTATTTATTTACAAAGCCACCCAGTAAATAAACAATGATACAAGTGAAGCGTGTAGGCTACGTATAGTATAGGCTACGCATTGATATGAGTCTCATTATTAGAAATAAAGAGAAAATCATGAAACACAACACCTAAACACAATGAGATCAGTTCTCAATCAAAAACCGAAAGGAACTTTGAATTCACTAATAATTCAAAGCTGATTGGTCGTAGGTTTGTAATAACAATGAAGGATGAATGAGCCTCGGCCACATTAATTAAGCCTGTTAAAATCTTAACTTACACAACAATAGAGGGATTTATAGGCACCCTCCTGTGTATTTTTATGCGTTACATACACATACAGATACATAATGGAACCAGAACAAACAATGTGTCACAGAGTCCGTGTAACTGTTCATGGTGCTGATCACCTTGGCAACAGTAAACAATTTGTCACAGTTGTCCATGTAACCGTGGCGCTGAACACCATGCGTAAAGGTGCGCTACACAGCAGCAAGAAACGTGTCTTACCACCTGCATCACACATCTCCTTTTGTTTTAGCTAGACTACAAGTAACGATACGTGACCATACGTGACACTTGACCTTACGTGTGGTCATGTGACTAGCATGACACAAATTGTATAACATTAAGCCAGACCACGACAATTTATAGTTGTTAGTGCTTCCATTTAACTTCTTTTTTTTCCCACTTCATTTGGTGTATTTATTTTTGGGCTGCTGGCAGCAGAAGGGGTTGCAGGATGTGACCTTATTTAGGTTTGGTTGTTAATGGCTGGTACCTGAGTGAGTTGTTTACAGCTTTTGCAGTGTTGTTTTGTTTGTTATAACAATGAGACCAATAAATCAAACTTAATAGAAAGTAAGATGGAGCACAAGTAAACTTTCAACACTGACTGACTTGCAGCATATTAAAATTCATTGCAGACTGAGCCCCGTAATCCTAACTGCCATATCATTAGTTGTCTGTGGTTTATAAGGGAGCTACTTCAAGGTCAAATGTATGTAATGTATTTCCTCATCCAACAGTGCATGAATAAAGACAGAAGAAGGGAGGAAAAGACAAAGGGGAAAGGAAAATGAAGAATGAATGTGAAGCACAAAAATGAAGGAAGGGAAGGAGGGATGACGAGAGAAGAAAAACAAAGGCATCTGCTCTGTGCAATTACATTGTTCTTGTTTTATAAATTGGGACATGGGTGAGAAAAGCTAATGAGAGGTAGAAGGCACTGTCTGATGGATGTTTGTGTGTGTGTGTGTGTGTGTGTGTCAGCAAGTGTGTTTAAAACAGGTGAAAGAATGGCAATAGCAATTCAGCTTTAAACTTTGAGAAATGTGAAAAGTGTTCTTTGTAAACTCAGCCTCAGAACAGATGGGCCAGTCGTGACATGAAACCTATGCCGCCTCTCTCATTTAGGTGTGGTATAAAAAGTAACTTCTGCTGCCTGGATTACATTCACAGGTGACATCTGCTCAAGTGAAGAAAGTATCGCAGGTACAGGAAGCGATCGTGTTTAGATTTAGGCAAGAGAAGTCAGAACTTGAAGTCATGTGTTGAGCCTGCATCAGCTCACTGTTTCTGCATTACAGGAAACTGACATGGCATCTTTTCTTTTCCTCACCTAACCAGGTGTTGCAAGTGTGGAATATATTCATTAACATCACCTCATTATGTCAAAACTGACCTTAAACTTAGTTAAATATGAGACAAGGGTTACACATTAGGGGCGATGTGTCAAATGTAGACCTTGCTTCATATTAAGAGGTCACAAGCACAAATGGCTGGTAAGCAAAGCTGTAGACATGTTTAATACATGACAAATCACAACATGTCAGATGAGCAGTACTTAGCAGGTGGAGGTGCACGTATACACAGAGGTTAAAGTGGGGCACAATGGCATTTCTGCATCCCCTGTTCCTGAGAACAGTCAGTTCTCAATGGCCTTCTACAGTCCAGACTCACCACCATGTAGGACATTTCTGACTTGTCAGGTAAGAGCTCAGCTGACATTCATCGGTTTCTCTTTAAAAAAGAAAGCATGGCACAAGTTTACACTCTCACATGCTTCATCCTGACAATGTCTGCTCTGAAGCCAGGCCTTGATTTCTGTCAAGATATAAAAGCATCCATCACTTTAGGCGAAAGGACAGGAGGAAGAAGTTTTCAAGTAATGCGATCATCAAAAGATATTTCAAATCTAAAAGGCTGTTGTGAATGAATTCTTTTAATTCTGGTCACACTGCTACTGTTCTGTATGTTTTTAACTCAGCAGTGACTGGGTCTATCTGTGTGTTTTTTTTGTTAGATTTCTAAGGCTGGACTAACATCTTCTTTTTTCTTTCAGCTGTCATAGATAACTTTTACAGTACTATAGGAAAGGGCATACTAAGTGTTCAGCTGGCAGTTTGCTTTTTTTCCTGACAAGGGAAGGAGGGGAAAAAGTACAAGAGCCATAGTTTGCATAGTGTGTGTGTGTGTGTGTGTGTGTGTGTGTGTGTGTGTGTGCACAGAACATGTACCTGAATGAATAAACTCATCTAAAAACTGCTAAAAGCAGTAAAACACCTGCAGCACAGGGTGCTGATGGTATTAGGCACCGAGCCTTTGAAGTTAGCAGCTGAGATGGAAAAATCAGAGCTTCCTGTCACAGTCATAACCACGTCACTTTCACATCAACAGCAACAACAAAACGAGTGAAGAACGCACAGTGAGCCTTTTCAACATTGAATGGAGAAGTTAAAAAGCAAATAAAAATTATGCATGTAACATACTCAAACAGAGTTTTGGTGAAATCTTGATTTTATACAATCCAGAATTAGAGCGACTGCTGCTGTTTGCGGATGTTGCTGTGTGAATCTGTCTTTACAGTCAGTGCGAGTAGTCACTTCTCCCACAGTTTGGAAAACAGGCAGAGCTCCTGGTACAAAACTATGAGCTATGCACTGCAATTACATAGAACTTTTAACTGTGACACATATCTGTTTGGGTCAGAAAGTTGTGAGATCAGACTAAAATCAAATTTAAGTCTAAAGATTTCAAAGATGATGCATGCTTGTGTTTTTGGCTGTGCTGTAACTCTAAAAAAGCACAACTGGGCTTATATGGAAGTTCTATGGTCAGGTGAGGAAAGGGCATCAAAACATTTTTAATATAGCATGCACTTAAACAGATATAAATTGTTTTGTAGCGGGCCTTTTTAGGTGGCTAAAATACACTTTTCCTCTGCTGACACACAGCAGTGCATAATAAAGCAATATTATACGAGAGAGTACATGAAATGATACAACCGTTTCCAACTTAAGTAAAATATACAATCAAAAGATATTTATATTTTGGGGAAATTCCAAAATAAACATTTGCTTTCTATTCTGATCTCAGTTTCAATGGAAATACATGGGATCTGACTAATACCTGGAAACAATCAGTTAGAGCAGTAGATGTATGTGATGGAACCCAGTTCACTACTCCAGCCAGTAGTTGGAGCCTTGGTAATGACATAGTGATGGAGATGCTTTGCGGTCCTGTTAAAGCTTTCAAGAGAAAGTTATTTGAAGTTGTGTTAACTAAATAAATAATGCACATATAAACACTAAACTGCTTTGCTTGTTCAGTCTTGTAGTGACTAAGATATCTGTTGAAAAAAATTATTTTTCTGTGCACACATTTTATCTTCTAACGCTGTAAATGTCACATTTATTATTAAGATAATTAACAACATGTTTTTAATCTAACAAAATATTCCTCTTCAGTGCATATGAGGCGGACTCCATAACACGCAGATGCATTACTTTATTATTTTTGATTTATTCACATTTTTTTACATGTTACATATTGTCAGGATGTGACAATGTAGAATTTGTGGAGTTATATTTTTGATGAGTCATGCTGATTTGAGATTGCTTATATATATATATATGGATATTTATAGGACTGTATAAGCTTATTTACTTCTATCATGTTTCAGCGTTATAACAGAGAAAATCTTTTTTTTTTTGTAGTTATTATCTCATCTTG